>NW_016107374.1:3913130-3914386 GCF_001604975.1 Cebus imitator | reverse complement strand
TATCACTTGAGGTCAGGAGTTTGAGATCAGCCTGGCCAACATGGCAAAACTCCTCCTCTACTAAAAACACAAAAATTAGCTGCCAGTAATCCCAGTTACTGGAGAGGCTGAGGCAGGAGAATCACTTGGACCCAAGAGGTGGAGGTTGCAGTGAGCAGAGATCGCACCAGCCTGGGCGACAGAGTGAGAATCCATCTAAAAAACAAAAACAAACAAAATCCTCTACAGGTATTGATCGACTTAACGACCTATGCAACTTACGATCATTCGACTTTACAACCAGAATCGCTAGCCACGACAGTGCGGACCAGCTTCCGGCAGCACTACCATCTCCGCGTGCACCATTTCAACTGTTATCCCAGACTCGGTACAGCAATTTGTGTTTTGTGTCTTGGATATTTTTCATCAAACCCCTTCCAATAAACTTCTTGTACATTTCGAAGCAATGGACCCAAACATTGAATGATTTGCAAGGATTGAACGGATGGCACACTATGTGTTTCGTCCGTATCGTGAAATTTATGAAGAAAAAAAGAAACATACAATTCAGACAAAGCTCACCATGTTTATGTAAAAACCAACTCCGGTAACCCCAACTGCTGCCTCAGATGAGGACATCAACGATCCGCAGCCAAGCACCAGCGGCCAATAAAATATTTCGTACATGTTTATATATTTTGATATGTTTTGCAATTGGGAAAATGTTTCCTATGGTATTTTTTACACCTGTATTTTGTATTTTTGTATGCACCTGTATTTTGTAATTTTGTATGTTTTGCAAATATTAAACCAGTTGTACTGATGATGTAGTGTTTTACATAAACCTGACGAATGTAAAAATAAGAAACAAAATGGTGTAGAGATGATACAAATGGCATAAAATGAACAAAGAAAATGATGATATATAACAATAATGAAAGAAAATTATGACAAAATATGACTTAAAGATTTTTATAACATCATTTCACAGTACTGTACATATAGCCTACTCAACTTACGACCAAATCATGTTACGACCGGTCTGTCGGAACCAATCATGGTCGTAAGTCAAGCACTAGCTGTAATTCAAAACCAAACTTTACATCTTAAGGAACTAGAAAAATATGAAGAAACTTTACCAAAAACTGGATGAAGGACAGAAATAATGGCAGAAAGAAAACAAAAGAAGAGCTAAACAAAAGAGACTAGAAAAACAAGAGAATTAACAAAACCAAAAGTTGATTCTTTGAAAAGACTGACAACATTGACAAGCCTTT
>NW_016107374.1:3869811-3913090 GCF_001604975.1 Cebus imitator | reverse complement strand
TAGAGACATTACTATCTACCTTACAGAAATGAAAAGGCTTGTTAGAGAATACTATGAACAATATGCCAACAAATTATATAACCTACATGAAGTATAATAATCCCTAGAAACACACAAATTACCAAAACTGACTCAAGAGGAAACAGAAAATCTGAACAAACCTATAACACAACAAGTAAAGAGATTGAATTAGTTTTTTTAAAAATTACGTCTTCACCTGTGAATTCTGCCAAATGTTTAAAGAAGAATTAACACCAATTCTTTTCAATCTTTTCAAAAAAAAGAAGAGAAGGAAGCATTCTGACTTATTCTATGAATGTTTCTATGAATGTAATATTGTCCTGATATCAAAGATAGACAAAGATGCCACTACACACCAATTAATGCAGACGTAAAAATCTTAAGTAAAATACCAGCAGACAAAATTCAACAGCTTATTAAAAGGTTTATGCACCATGGCCAAGTGGAATTTACCCCAGGAGTCCAAGGGTGGTTGAACGTAAGAAAGTTAACCAATGTAGTGCAACATTTTAATAGAACAAAGAAAAAACACATAATTATTTTAATCAAGCCAAAAAAAAAAAAAAGAAAAAAAGCATTTGACAAAATCTAATATTCTTTGATAATTTTTTAAAATACTCAGAAAATTAGGATTGGAAGAAACTTTCCTTAAATTGAGAAAGAACACTTATGAAAGCCCCGCATTAACATCATAGAGAATGATAAAGACTGAAAACTTTCTTCCTAAAATCAGGCATAAGGCAAGGATGCCCACTTTCATCACTGCCATTTAATGTTGCATGGGAAATTCTAGCCAGAGCAACTAGGCAATAAAATAAGTAAATAACTGGAATAGACATTTCTGTGAATAAGATATACGAATGGCCAACAAGCGCATGAAAAGATGCTCAATATCATTACTCATTAGGAAAATACAAATACAAAAATCACAATGAGATACCACTTAACCCCCACTAAGGACAGCTGTAATTCTGTTAAAAGGAGGATAACAGGTGTTGATGAGGATTACATTGCTGGCAGGAGTGTAAAATGGTGCAGTCATTATGAAAAACAGTTTTTCAATTCCTCAAAATGTTACACATAGAATTGACATAACAATCCAGCAATTCTACTCATAGGTATATATCGGTAAGAATTGAAAACAGGTACCAAAACGAATTATTGTACAAATTATTGTATCATAACCACACTATCCGCATTAGCCAAAAGGTGGAAGCAATCAAAAGTTAATTTTATGTTATGTAAATTTTATGCCTTTGGGTAAGAGAGAGAGTGTGTGTTGTGTGGATGTGTTTCAGAAAAAAATTTTAAAAGGTTAAGTCTTATTGCATATTTTCTTTTTTTAAAGACAGGAAATATTAAAACTTGGTAAAACTTGGTAAGAATGTTTCCAGGAAGAATGGCTCAAATTTGGAAATAACAATATTAATTTGGATGCTGAAGAATGCATAACATAGTTATTTGGAAATTTCCCTTCATTGCAAAACCAGTGAGAAACAAGGACAACTGTCAACAAATGATTTCTGTTTTTTAACCTTCAGTTTGATCTCTAAGAAACTTAAAATACCCAGTTATCTAGAAATAGCTGATAATTTTCTAAATGGTATCTGGTGGCGGGACTGGCAAACCAAGCTAACGTCATGGATTCCATGGGCTGTGATGTAAAGTGGTTATTTCAGCATAAATCTCCAGGTAGAACAACTTGTTTTCTCACCAATAACTTTTTTTGCTTTTAAATCACAGTATTCATAATAGTAATAGCATCAAGCACAGCAACCTTTTATTAACTGTTTTCAGACACTGGGATAAGAAACATTGCATACATTGCATAACTGAGCACTCTCACTCAACCAGTTGAAATTATGCCCGTTTCACTGATGGAGAAACTGCTCCAGAGAGAGAGTTTCAAAACAAGATTTAATCTCTACATTCTAAAGAGAAAATCAAATTTACCGTCAAGCATACAAATGAACGTAATGAGTTTCTTCCATGAACTCTGCAAACACCCAAGCAGTTGCACTGCAATCTGACGTTCCACTCATCTCTGCTTTTCTGATATGACTGAAGGCAAAAACATCCTTTGTCCTGGAGTAGCTTTTAGCCATCTGTGACTACTTAAATTTAAAATAATTAAAATTTAGAAATAAAAGTTCAGTTCCTCAGTTTCACTAGCCATATTTCAAGCGCTCCACAGTCACATATGACTAATGTCTATCGTATCAGTCTCCTTAGCTATAGGACATCTTCATTATTACAAAAAGTTTTAGTGGACAGTGTTGTACCAGAAATGTTATGCCACCAAATTTCTGATGCTAGATTGACAATCTTGTGGCTCTTCTCTTCTGATTACCTTCCCACGCTTTGACAAACAATGTGTGTGAACATGCAAGTGTGTGTGCATATCATGCTTCAAAGAGCTGAGCTAACAAACTGAGCTTGTCCATAGCAGCTCTGAGCAGGCATGGCACAGATACTCCTGGCCCTGAGTTGATTTATCTTGATGCTTGGTTGAATTCCTCACATTTTGGTTCTCTTTGGTAACCTTTTCACCCCGTTCTTTTTTAAGGTGGCTGGCTGTTATAATTCATCATGAACGCATCTCACTCCAGGCCTGGCTCCCCTGACAGAAGGAACAGCCGGTCTTCAAAAGGTCAAAGGCAATTTTCTCCCTTCGTCTTTCTCAGTTTCCAGCATAGATTTGTCACTCTGAGAAAGCATGAATTCTGGATTTGATGTACTTTAATTGATTTCACCCTCGACAAGTCAGACTGTCCATCAGCTCTCTCCTTGGGCTTCCCTGAACTTTGCTTAAGGCTAAGGTTTTCATCCGTCTCTGGAACCAAGCTGTCACCAAGCAATTTACTCCCCTTACCAACTCTCAAGACCCATCTCATTTTCATTCCTGTAACTCTCTGGAGAAAGAGGAAAAGATATGCAGGAGAGAAGATAGAAAGGAAAATTAAGACAGGAAAAAAGAATGGATAATGGATGGAAAACTCCTTTTCCCTTATCACCTTTTTGGGTGAATTTGCCCAACTGTTTTCTACAAATTTTTAATGGGGTAAGATCAGGGAGAAGAATGGGCGCATGGATGAATGAATGGATGGATGCTTTGATAAATTGATGGGTGGCTGTACAAATAGACACACAGATAAATGTATAGATAAACAATGTCAGGCACAATCACTAATAACTTGATTCATTAATAGATCTTAAAGTTTTTATCAATTATTCTGCACACACCAGAAATTGTTATAGATGCTGGAAGAATGAGAAAACATATGTAGCTCCTGTCACCAAAGAGCTCACACTCCAAAAACGAAGGAGGGCATGCAGCAATGAGAAGTGGCAGGATAGATTATATTAAGGATATTTACAATATTGTGAGAATAAAGGGGGAACAGTGAGTTCCAGAGACACCTCATGGAAGCCCAGTAAATTCATTTTAAGTGAATAAATTAATGAATGTCAAAGCATTTTCTGGGAACAGAAACCCAAGTTGCCTATTCAAGACTGTTCCGAGGTCAAATTGTAAAGCACAATATGTGGGTTCCTCTGAGTTCTCTGTTTTCCCTCTATTCATGTGAAGAGCATGGGCTCATGTAAATTTGTATCCTCCTTCATGAAGAAACTTTAAGGAGTAAAGGGGTCAGGCATGAAGGTGCACACTTGTAGCTCCAGCTGCTTGGGAGGATCGCTTGAGCCCAGGAGTTGGAGGCTCTAATGAGCTCTGATGGCACCACTGCACTACAGCCTGGGTGTCAAAGCAAGACCTTGTCTCTGAAAAAAATAAAAAGAGTAAGGTGCTAATTAAATATATGAGATCTCCCAGGCATTTGTGTATTTTGAAAAGGTTTCTTAGACTAAGATTCCTCATAGTAAAGAACTGAGTCATACATTCAGTTTAGCCTTCAGTTTTATCTCCAGGAAATGAAAACACCCAGTTATCTAGAAATAGCTGATAAGTTTCTAAATAGTATGAGGTGGTGGGATTGACAAACCAAGCCAACGTCAAGGACTCCATGGACTGTGATGCAAAGCGGTTATTTCAGCATAAATCTCCAGGTGGGCCAACTTGTTTTCTCACCAACAAAGCCTGGTATGTAATTATTGGTTTGTGTCATGATGGAAAGAATGTCCACCACCTTCTTTCTGAAGTCTGGAGAAGACATTTGTAAAACCTGGGTGCTGTCCATGGTTCTAAGGGAATTCTGACATATTAAGGATTTCTAGTATGAAGAACACGAAGAACACCCAGGATGACAATGATCTCTTGCACAAAGTTCTTCTAAAGGAGCAATTTTAGATTGACAACCAAAAGTTCCATAAGGGACAATGACTTTGGGTATGAAGATAACCTTACTGAAGAGAAATGTTAAGACTTTAGTCCTGAGTTCAAATCCTATCTTTGTCCCTTCTCGGAACTTAGTTTTCTCTTCTGTCAAATTCTACTTTACATAATTATTGAAGGAATTTCCGGAAATAATGAGAGGAAGTAGAGGATAACAGTAAGTCTGGGCAACAATGCATGGTTTTGAATTCTGATTGCCACACTTAACTTTGTGACCTTTCTCCTTCTATGTGTCAGTTTCTTCAATCATAAAATGTGGTTGGGATAATAGCAGTACATACTTCATAATTATTACATAAGAATGAAACAACTTAGCTTATGTGGAGCAACTTAGAATGATGCTTAGGACATAATAAGAACTCATTAAATGTTTGTTGTTATTTGCTATTATTAGATCTTTTCCACATCATGGGTTATCATGTGTCTGGACCCTTCATTAAGAAAATCTGGCTTTATCCCAAACACCACATGTTCTCACTCATAAGTGGGTGTTGAACAATGAGAACATAGACACAGGGAGGGGAACATCAGGGGGTGGGGAGATTGGGGAATGATAGCATTAAGAGAAATACCTAATGTAGATCATAGGGTGATGGATATAGCAAACCACCATGGCATGTGTATACCTATGTAACAAACCTGCACATTCTGCACATGTATCCCAGAACTTAAAGTGTAATAAATAAATTAAAAAAAAGACAATCTAAGTTTATCAACAATATTTATTCTTTCCATTATTTTTTCATTCATTCATCCAATTCAGAAAACAGGTACCAAATATCCACTCTCTTTCTAATCTTCCCAACCACCAATTACAGAGAGTCAAACATTTATATGGCAGGATTCTTCGACAAACACTCAAACTGGATTAAAGACTGAATGCTGTTATTTAAAGTTATTTAAGGACCCTTCCAACTTTATTTTTATAAATTGAATTGAAGTGAAGTGAGTGTGCTAACTACATTGGTGCAGAATCTTTGAGCTACCTTTGGTTCTGCTGATATTTTTATTCTGTTTTGGTTTTGTCTATTCTTGAATTGTTCTGATGGACCCCATTTTTAGTGAGATTTTGAGAATGTTAAAATGAAACAGCACACAAAGTATAATTGGAGTTTCTTCCATCTAAGCCAGAAACACAATAGGTGTGTGGCAATTACATTCAGTGAATGTAGGAATAACTACATGCGTGAGTCATGTGAAATTATTTTAGCTCCTTTATCTGTTTTTGTTTGCCATTAATTTTAAGATGTCAGAAACAGGAGAGCAGCAGTGGTGAATAACTGAACAAAATTCCAAGTTAGCTTTTAAAAAGTGTGTGAGGGGGCACTAAATAATTATGTACCCTAAGCTCTTCTTTATTTACTTCTTTATTTCCTGGGCCTCCAACTCAGGGATTAATCCATCCAATTTATTTGCTTTAGCCTCAGAAACCAGTCCCACTTTCCACAAGGACAAAGGCTTAGAGCTGCTAGAATGAATGGCTCTGGTTAATTGATGTATCCAAAGTCTGTCTGTACATCAGCCACTCCATCTGTCTGCCTTTGCTTAAAAAGGCGCCTTCCTTAACCCCTGCCTTTTATATTCTTCCATGAACTAGTTCTATGTTTTGGGAGAAGGAGCCTGGTTGAACATTTCCATCTTCTTTCCTGTTTTAAAAAGAAAAACAATCATCCTGCTCTGTCAACTTGAATAGAAGTGTACTTTAACAAGATCCTAGGAGCCTATTTCCTGCCCCATAGCAAGGTACTCACTGTGTAAGTTCCTGGACTTGCTGGTCCTCTGAGGTGCTGACATAAACTCAGTCTAGAAACTGGTGGTAGTTGTTTTTTTTTTTTTTTTTAATGTGTCTTAATATTGAGCTGCCTAGATACTTTTTAAAGCAGACTTATGCTACATTTAAAAAATTCATTATGCTACATTATGAGCTTATTGTACATCCAGATAATATTGATCAATTTTAGACTTCCAAAATCTATGTGTATAATTGTCCCATGCAATCAAAATTATTTATGTGTGTACTATGTTGAAACATTTATAAAATTATACATTGGAATTATTTATATATGCCACAATACATTTGAATATGTTGAATGTCCGATTTATATCAACATTTGTTGTCATTTTTTTCTCTATTTTATAATATTTGATGGTGACTTTACTTTTCTCTACAGAAAATGCTTTTCAAACAACTCCAAATTAGTGTGTCTTTGACAGGTTATTATTATTATTATTATTATTATTATTATTATTGAGACAGAGTTTTACCCTTCTCACCCAGGCTGGAGTGCAATGGTGCAATCTTGGCTCACAGCAACCTCCACCTCCCGGGTTCAGGCAATTCTCCTGCCTCAGCCTCCCAAGTAGCTGGGGTTACAGATGCCCGCCACCACACCTGGCTAATTTTGTATTTTCTTTTTTAGTGGAGACAGGGTTTCTCCATATTACTCAGGCTGGTCTCAAACTCCCAACCTCAGGTGATCCACCTACCTTGGCCTCCCAAAGTGCTGCGATTAAAGGTGTGAGCCAATTTTAAAGTAGCACATCTTGTTTGGTATGTTCATAAATAGCAGAGTTTGTTCATTACAAAAAAATTTGGCATTAAGAAAAGAGACTAAAGAAAAAAATTAAAGTCAACCTTAACTCCATCTCTTAGAGATGGCCCCCACTATCTTTGTCAATTTTATTTTGGTCTATATGGGTATATATGTTGTGTGCATATGTTGTTTGTATGTGTGTTTATGTGTTAAATGTTCACTAGTTAAGATCATATTACCTTTGCAGTTTTATATCCAGCATTTTTTCCACTCAACTTTATATCATGCATAATTATTCTTTTGAATATTGTACCGAAACACAAAACTTTCAATAACTACAAAACATTCCATCCTATAAATGTGCTGTAATTAACCATTGTTTTTTGGGGGCACACAGGTATTTTGCAATTGTTTGCTGGTGTGAATAAAGCTATGAGAGACATCTGTATTCTCTAAGTCACTATGCTGATTGAGTTTTTATATTTAACTTCTAGAAAAAGAATTGAAGACTTTGATACCTGTGTTGTCAAATTCCTGCAGTTCCTCTATAATAAAAATTATCTTCTACTCTGTAGTTGATTGAATTATTAGTTTAAATTTCAAAAGTGGTCCTTGGTCCTTTATCTTTGTCCCTTGTCATCTAACTTTGCAGTTTAGTGTACACACTAAATGCACTTCCTCATCCACTGACTTGGGATTCAGCCATGTGGTTTATTCGAGCCAATGGGATGCTAACAGATGTGACATAAACAAGGACTTGGAATATGCTTGCACCGTATGGCTTGTCTTCTTCTACCTCACAATCTTTATGGGAAGTGCATGTCCTAGATTAGATCACTGGTCCAAAAAGGACCGCATATGCACAGAGCAGAGCTAGCCAACTGGATTGAGGACTTAAAACTTGAAGCAAAAGCTACTGAGATAAGCCCAGCCTAGATCAACCCACTCCCAGACAATCTGCAGACACATAAAAGCAAGCCCAGCTGAGATCAGTAGAGATGCCCCCAAGGAACCTGCAGTTATGGGAGGAATAAATGCTTCTTGTTACATGCTACTGAGATTTGGGATTAGCATGGGATAAGGGTGATGGTTACATAGCAATAGCTAACAGACATATTCTTGGAAATTTAATGAGAAATTTAGTCCCTCATTTAATAACAAGTAAATGGTGGCAATACAACATAATTGTTAATAAAAGAGTCTTGAAAGCTATCGGGACCTAAGTTTGAATGATCCCAAGTGTATTGCTTAATCTCTCTGAACCCAGCTTTATGATCTGTTAAATGGGAAGAATCAGTACCTGCTTTCTAGAATTGTTATTAAGATTAAACCAGTTAATGTCAGTTAACTGGTATCAGTTAGTATTAATAAAGCATTTGGTACATTGCCTATGTCCAAAATAAATGTCAATAAATGGTTCATATTGCTTTCCACTAAAGAATATAGAATAGACCTTTTCAGATCAGAGGTCTATATCAAATTAGAATTAATTACTTCTAGAATCTTAGGCTAAAACAGTGCCTAATAATAACAGTAAATAATAGATGTTGAATTAATATTTGTTGATTAGTTATTGTTCATTTCTGTTGTTCCTCTACTTAATAAAATGAATTGGAAACAGAGGTGGGTAATACCTCATTGTTTACTAGATCTAGAGTTTCTTCTTTTGCTGAATTACTTCCACAACAATGATAATCTTCCTTAGTCTACCCATCAGTGACAATCTGAAAACAAATAAATAGGCATGGTATGGTATGATGGAATGATCTAGCATTCATAATCCATAGTATCCTAATTCCCAATCATCATTCTTAGTATCCAACAATCCTCTATACTCTTACCATCACCAGTCACTGGATAGGTTCTTAGGGTGATTGCAGACAGATGTGGACCTAAAAAAAAAGTGTTATACTGGGCATGAAAGATATTCAACAAAATCAATCCACACTTCTATAAAAGTTCTACTAGATGCTGGTTACAACAAGGGGGACAGGGCTATGGTTTAAGGTTGCACAGGCCATGTCTGCCTAGTCTATAAGGACTAAAATTTTTTAGTGATCTTGCCATAGGAAAAAAAAGTCACGGTGTTTCTATTTAGCTTTCTGCTTTGCAGATAAATTGTTTAAACAAAAGCTTCTGTCCAAGATTAGCACGGTGCCAGGCGTGTTACAAGGACTCAATAAAAGCTAGCTATTATTTTTGTTGTAAAATATGGTTAATATTGATAGACCTGGTGATTATAAATTAATTGTGGTTCCCTCACTTGTGGCTGTAATCAAAGTAGAAGCCCTCCTTTTTAAAAGCCAATCTGGGATACAAGCACTCCAAAGCATAATACTAGGATATTTTAATTCATATTTGTTACTCCAAGCACCTGTGTATCAGTTTCTTGTTGAACACTTCACCAGGAACTAGATACTGCTCTGGGCACTGAGAATACTGCATGAGGGAAGTTTTCTCAAGTCAAGATCCCTTCCCTCGTGCGACCGACATTCAAGTCAGAGAAACAGATGGAAAACAAAGAAGAAAACGAGGGGGAAAAAATTGTTTTTTGAGATGAAGTTTTGCTCTTGTTGCTCAGGCTGGAATGCAGTGGCGTGATCTTGGCTCACTGCAACCTCCACCTCCTGGATTCAAGTGATTCTCCTATATCAGCCTCCTGAGTCTCTGGGACTATAGGCATGTGCCACCACGCCTGGCTAATTTTCATATTTTTAGTAGAGACAGGGTTTCACCATGTTAATCAAGCTGGTCTCAAACTCCTGACCTCAAATGATCCACCCACCTTGGCCTCCCAAAGTGCTGGGATTACAGCCATGAGCCATTGCTCTCAGCACAAAAAAATAAATTATAGGCTACTGATATTTCTTAGAATAAAATAAAAAGAAGGATGTAGTTCACAGTGATGAAATGATGAAATAATGAGATTAAGTGGTCAGGCAAAACCCGTGTTCTCTTAGAACTATAGTCCTCTATGTTTAGTGGGTCTCCATTATCTTTAAAACTGCTGTATTCCACGGATTCTTTCTCCAGAAAAAAAAAAAAATACATGCACACAGTGCTCACACACATTGCTCATATTTTCTTGAAACTCTGCTTTAGACACTCATCTAAGTCCTATCTTTGGTTGTGACATCCTGGTAGCAAACACAGAAGTAAGAATTATTCACTTCCACATTGTCTTGCACAGGTGAAAAAAGAAAATCAGCCAAAAGTTTGCACAATGAAAAAATGTCTTGGTCTTACTCCCTCAGGGTCCAGCCCAGTCACCTGTTTGTTCACTATCCTTGCTTGTCTGGCCACACTGAGGTCACCCAGGTCAGTGGCCTATCACCAGGCAGGGATCCAGTCTGTCTTGTTGTCCTTTGCAGACATAGAACAAATCGTCAAAGCTCATCACTTCTCTGACTCGGAAAAAATGGTTGCCTGACTCTCAATAGCTGGTGCCTGCATGTTTTGACATAGAGGCACTATGCCATATTGTCTCTGGCAGATGTCGCTTGCTATGTACCAGATCTCCTGCTCCCTCTATGATAGCTTAAAGTAGGGATAAGGAAGCCACTCTCCACACAAGGACTGCATTTCCCAGCTACCCGTTCTTAGTGGTACAGTCACGAAACTAATTCTTGACAATGAAATAGAGCAGATGCCATGTATGACACTTTCAGACCAAGTCTTTTAAGAAGCCTTCATCTTGCTATGATTTCACTTCATGCCAGCTGAATGCTGGTGATTATTGGAACCTAGGGAAAGGCGAAACCACACAATAGAGGAAATCAGGGTTCTGAAATCACTGCATGAAGGAAAACTACTCACCAACTATAAACGTTCACATTTTTCATGTGAACGACAAGTAAACTGAAATTGTGTTAAGTCACCAACATTTGGCAGTGTCCCTAATTGATGTTTTATAATGTGTGATCTCTGAAATGGCAGCATCAATCAACATCACTAGGGAGCTTTAAGAAATGCAAATTCTCAGGACGTACTCTAGAAGAACAAAATTGGCAACTCTGGAAGGGTGGCAGGGACCAGCAATCTGTGTTCTAACTGGCCCTCCAGGTGAGTGGGAACCCTGCTCTAAAGATATAATTTCAGTGCCTACGAATAGGAATCATAAAATCTGATTTCTTTGGTTCAGATACTGGCCTGACCACTTATGAGCTTTGTGATCTTGGGCATGCTACTTAACTTCTACTGTCTCAGCATGTTGTTAGGTATGGATACCTAAGGGTGGATCACAATAGTACCTAACTCCAGGCTTTAACATGAGCATTAAAGGAGATCATCCATGTGGACAGCTTAGAACAGTGTCTCATGCACAGTAAGTGCTTAGACTACTTTACCTATAATGTTTATCAAACTGACAGCCAAGTCTCAATCCCAAAGTTTGCATAAAACAGACTTTTCATTCTTTCCCCCCACCTGCTTAATGCTATTCCCATGCATGCTTGAGTCATGGACACATCTGCCCTGGCAGGCATTCATTCAGTCAGATAATGATTACAGAGGTCCTTCCACGTATCAGGCAACATGCTATGATCTCCAGACCTGCAAGAGACAACAAAGCAGACTGGATCCCTCCCTGGTGACAGGCCACTGACCTGGGCAACCTCAGTGTGGCCAGACAAGCAAGGATGTGAATAAACAGGTGGACCCTGAGGGAGTAAGACCAAGACATTTTTTCATTGTGCAAACTTTTGGCTGATTTTCTTTTTCACCCATGCAAGAAGATGCCCTTGCTTTTTCCAACAGCCACCCTGTGTGCAGACTAATCTTTGAATCTATGTTCTTTAAGCTGCTTTAAAATATGATGCTCAATGATTCATCCAAAGGCTGTAGAAAGAGCCTCAGTGCCAGGTGTAAGCATATTTTTAAAGAAGAGGGGATACTTTCAAAACTAGCACCTGGGGCCAGCCAATTAAATTCCTCAGTGAAAAATGCATGGACAAATGGAGGGCTGGATGCCTCCACTTTGATTCTGACTCAACTCTGATTGGTCACAGGTTCAGCAGTTTTGTTTCATTGACCAAATGGTACCTGTCACCCCCCTCATGAGGACTTGCACCTGCCCTTAAAGGAATCAAAGCTGCCAGCTCCCCTCAGCCTCTTTGAACACTCCTTATCAGCTTGAATTCTTAAAGCTCTAGAATTTGTCAGCCTAGATTCCCCACAGTTTGATGGGCAAAGGGGTGTGTGCTCCAAGCAGCCTGCCGGCTTCATCATCACAGCTGCAACTCTCCACAGACACTCTGCTGTGGAAATGCAAAGAATTTTACAAAAGAGTCGCCCTAACCTCACATAGTCTGTGAACGCCAGTCCCTCCTGTTCTTTCACAGGAGATCCAATTTCTCTCTGACTCAATCTTTGTCAGGGCACAAGGTCAACTGGCTGGCTTCTTAGACTCCAGTGGTCCCAGGTGTATAGAGTGGGCAAGAAATGAAAAAATAAAATAAAAATCTATGCCCAAGGCAGACATCAATGATCAATTACAGAACTTTCATCCCTTCCTAGATCCATCCTCCAAATTTGCAAGTGCTCTGGACAACCATCACTAATTAATTTTGGTGGTCATTTAGACCTATTTGTCATTACAATCTAGACCAGCCCTCATACAGAAAATAAAACAATTAAAACAAGAAAGGAGAATGACCTGCCCATTCTCAAACAACATGCATGGTCAAAATTGAGATTAGAATTCAAGTGTTCCTAATTTCCAGTCTTGTGCCCTGCCTTAAGCCAAGAGTCCATCAAGCCCCTTGAAGTATCAGTCCTAAACAAATGATCCATGAAATGTCCTCATGATTCACTTTCATCTCCCACCAGCATGCAAGATAAATGGTGTATTAGTCGGCTATTGTAGTAATGCTGCATAACAAACCATCCCACAAATCCAGTGACTAATAGCTACAAGCATTTATTCTCACATTCATGGGTCTGCGATCAACTGTGGCTCAGCTGACATGGGCTTGCCTTGGCTCCATGACTCTACATATGCTGCAATGTGTGTTTATTCTGGAGTCCTGGATAAAAAGGCAGTGACTACCTGAGTCATGCCTTTCTCATCTTGGATTAAGAAAGCTCAAAACCTGAACCAAAACGTGCCATGATGTTTAAGAACCCGTGCATACATCATGCCCTCTAACATTGCATTGACCAAAGCAAGGCATATGAGCAAGTCCAAACTTAGCAGCATGCAGCAAATCTCTGCCTACATTAGGAGAGGGAGAAAGTGAGCATTTGCTAAATAATAATATACATAATTTAAAACATGGCTTTTAAAATTCTCAAGAACCCTTTCAGGGAGAGTTTGGGTAACAAAAGCCTTTTTTCACAGTAAGAGTATACCAGACTTTCACTAAAGAAAGTTGATAAATTGCTGAG
This sequence comes from Cebus imitator, assembly GCF_001604975.1. Lineage (NCBI taxonomy): Eukaryota > Metazoa > Chordata > Mammalia > Primates > Cebidae > Cebus > Cebus imitator. Next base: position 3,899,800 of record NW_016107374.1, on the reverse strand, counting down.
CCCCAGACTTAATCTCTGAGAAAGCTAAATCGCGTATTGTGTTAATATTGGCTCTCTGGTTTTATTGCTGATTCCCCTGTTATAAGGGAAGCCTGACATAAAAATTCTCACCCCATGTAAGACAGATCATGAGTATTTTAATGGCCAGACAGTGAACTTCACAAGATTTATCTTTATGTCTTCCTTAATTCTACTTTAGCACTCCTGGTGTTCCGAAAATATATGGGTCACCTGAAAGAAAGTGTTGAATAAATAATAAAATCATGGTGGTTAAGAATATGGGTTTGGGAGAAAGAGTAAGCCAGATTCAAAGCTAAAGCCATTGCCTATTGACTGAGTTACTTGGTCACTTGTATAACCTTTCTAATCCTCAGTTTTTCCCTCTGTGAAATAGCCATATCTGTCTTGCTGGTTACCTATTAAGTAACATAATGTAAGCAAAATGCCTGGTCTACTTTAGGTTATCAATATATTCTCGTTCATACTTTTATTCATTATTTATTAAGACTATCTTAAATCGCTGGATTCCTCTGGTACAGTAGCCAATAGCGTCACTAATCATATATTTCTAATTCTTTTCTTTTCAGACACCTGGAAGAATCATACTTCTTGTCCTCTTTTGAGGATAGGCATCCCATGTGCTTTGCGCTGGCCAAAAAAATATGAACAGAAGGGACATGTGTCACTTTGGAACAGAAACTTTAAGGTCGGTGATTTTCATGTTTACTTTCCGCCGCTATAGTGACTATGAAATTACTTGTCAAGAGGAACTCTATATCAACCTGGATCTCTGAGAGACTTCATGGAGCAGAAATCCTCCAGCCTATATGGATAGTGTATGCAGCATGAGAAAGAAATAAATTCATGTTAAGCCACTGAGATTTGGAGGGTGGTTCTTACTGCAGCATACCCAAGCCACTGTGCCTGATATACTTAGTATTATTAAACACAATCTACTTACAGAATATTATGGATTATATTTTCAGAAATATTTATGTTGCAAATAAACCATTTATACCTGCCAGTATACCAGTACTTCCCGCATATCTAGAGTAGCCCTCTTAAGTCACAGAAGTTAAAGATTTAGAAAGGAATAGAGAACACTCTAATTTACATAACTAAAACCTCAGGAAGAGAAGGGGGGGCTGGCCTCACAGACCACTGTGCCTGGGAACTCAAATCCTATTCTCTTTTTTCCTCTACGTCTATACTCTGCTTCTCTCTGTATGCTGCCTTCTTGTCTGTTCCTGAAATCTGACTTTCTCCAGGCACTGAAAACGTGGCCAAGTGGCCACAGGTGCTCTAGGCTCATGCACCATTAGCTTCAATATCCTAGGATCATGTTTCTCAAAGTGTGTCTCAAAGACCATCTTGGATGTGAATTACAGGTACATATATTCCAGCTCCTCTCCAAAGTTACCATACTGGTTTGGAATTTTTAGTGTTTTGGCCTAGGAATCTGCATCTTACTGTGTTTATTAAGTGTTCCATAACTAAAGTTGCATACCTAATCTAGTCAAGGGCCATGAAAAGCCTGGCAGAAGTGGTGGAGTGATAGCATGGGCAGCCCCACTAGGTTTACAGGGTTACAGGTTGCAGGGTTAGAGTGAAGGAGACAGAGTCCCCAAAGTCGGAAGTCAGGAGAAGGGAAGCATGATGCGTACACACAGCCATGGAAAGAAATTGTGAGCCCAGACAGTGCTCCAGTCTGATTCTTCTATAATTGGGAAAATACTCTATAATTAGGAAACCTAATCTATCTGAAGACACAAAGCAGGAAAAAAAAATCTTCCTCTCCTTTAAAGCCATTAGCAAGTTCCAAATTCTAAAAAGTGGGCCAGGCACAGTGGCTCACACCTGTAATCCCAGGACTTTGGGAGGTCGAGGTGGGCGGATCACCTGAGGTCAGGTGTTTGAGCCCAGACTGGCCAACATGGCAAAACCCCATCTTTACGGAAAATACAAAAATTAGCTGGGCATGGTGGCACACACCTGTAATCCCAGCTATTCACGAGGCTGAGACAGGAGAATCACTTGAACCCAGGAGGCAGAGGTTGCAGTGAGCTGAGATTGCACCACTGCACTCTAGTGTGGATGACAGAGGGAGATTCTGTCTCAAAGAAAAGAAAAAAAAAGTGCATAATGAGGAGGAATTGTCAGCTCCTGAGGACCTACTCCACACTAAGTACCCCTTGGCTGAGCACCTATTCCACACTAAGTACCCCTTGACACTCTGCAGAGAATGCCAATGTCTGGCTTACACAGCACCCAGTCCCTGTCTCTCCTCTTTTCCATGCCTGCAATTCTAGAGGGCACAATGTCAAATACCTCCTTTACCAGCTTCTCTTGCAGCCATAAGTTATCATGAATTGTCATGATGTGACCTGAACCACATCATGGCCAATGAGACATCAGTGAAAGCTCCTGAGAGCTTTCAGGAAAAACTTTATTTTCCTAAAAAAATCTGACATTTCTCCCATTCTGTACCTTGAAGGTGGACATGATTTCTGGAGCTGAAGCAGGTACTTTATAACCATGAGGTAAAGGCTAAGAGTATCTTAGAGATGTTCCTCTGTTATTGTTCTGCCTTAAACCCATTCCAGTAGATGTTGACCTCCAGATTCCTTGTTGTGTGAGATAATTGTCGTTATGGCGTTAGTCACTGTCATATTTCCTGTATCTTGCAAATGAATGAATTCCTATCAGATGCATTTTTTGATTTATACCTCATAATAATATAGGTATTATCATTCTCACTTTTTAAGTAAGGAAGCTGAGGTTAGTCAGAGAAGCAGGTCATGTCTTTAAGATCACAAGTCAAAGAAGCAGTGGGACTAGAATTCCAAACCAGATTTGTGTGACACGAGAGCTCTTTCTAAGAAGCCTGCCTACCTGGATGGCTACACATTTTCTTCTTTATTATTTTTTTGGTCCTGCCTCTTAATAACATCATGTAATTACATTTCTTATGTACTAACATTATAGTCAGGAGAACGACTAGTACAGTGCCTGAGACACAGAGATAATCTGACCATGTTTAAATGAGTGTTCATTATTTGAGATTTATTAAGTAAAGGCAAGAGACTTAAAGACTGAGGAAAAGGAAGGGTGGATTCAATGCTCTGCATCACTTATTCATAAAGCGAATAGTCCTCACCCCTTCCTCAGTTAGCTGTTGCGGTGTAACATTCAACCCCAAAACTTAGTGACTTAAAGTGACAACCATGTATTATTAAAAGTAATTGCAAAAACCTCAATTGCTTTTGCACCAGCCTGATAATGTCTCATAAGTCTAGGAAAAGGCTGGATGGTTGTGTTTACCTTGGCTGAGCTCAGTTGATTTAGGCAGCCTTATTTTTGTGCCTATGGTTAGCTGGGGGAGTTAGCTGAGGACTGGCTGATCTAGATGGCCTTGGTTGAGATGTGAGTTTCTCACATGCTTCCTGTAGGCTGGTCCATGTTAGTTCTTAAGTGGATGGTAGGGATTCAAGAATGAGCAGAGCAAGCAGAGATCTGTTAGTGAGTTTTAAAATCTGGTTTGTATCACACTGGCCAAGGGCCAAGTAAGTTATATGGCCAAACTCAGAATCAAGGTGTGGGGTAAAAGGCCTTTGCCCTGGCTGGGAACAGTGGCTCACGCCTGTAATCCCAACATTTTGGGAGGCTTAGGCAGGCAGATCACCTGAGGTCAGGAGTTTGAGACCAGCTTGGCCAACATGGTGAAACACTGTCTCTACCAAAAACACAAAAATTAGCTGAATGCCTGTAATCTCAGCTACTTGGGAGACTAAGGTAGAAGAATTGGTTGAATCTGGGAGGCGGAGGTTGCAGTGAGCTGAGATCATGCCACTGCACTCCAACCTGGGCAACAGAGAGAGACTCCATCTCAAAAAAAAGAAGAAGACTTTGCTCTAAATGGGAGAAGAGTTAGGGACATCACAGCAATAAACCTCCCATAAATCTCATGACGGATAAGTAAGAACTAGCTATGTCTATTACCTAGACCTGAATAACTGCTGGTCTTCCTTGGAGAGGTGAAACAGCAGAGCCTGGGAAGTGAGGAGCTATTCCCTAAGGAGGCTAATAGGGTAGAAGAAAGAAGGTCTGTGCCTTAGAAGACCTGAATTTTGAGCCCTGGTTCTGTCATATGCTTTCTCTATGTGACCTTAAGGAGAGAGATCACTTTTCTTTTCTGGTTTGCAATTTCTTTATCTAGAAAATGATAGAAACAAACTTTCAGAGGCCAACAGCTAGAGGCCCACAGGCTGGAACTGGTCTATGCATGTGTTTCATTTGGCTTGCCCAGTATTCTAGTTTTTAATGAGCCAACATTTAAAAGGTAGAATGTTTGAGGTAGAAATCTAGATTTCTGACTGATACGGTTTGGATTTGTGTCCCTACTCAAATCTCACATCAAACTGTAATCCTCAGTGTTAGAGAAGGGGCCTGGTGGGAAGCGATTGGATCACGGGGTGGATCTCCCCTTTGCTGTTCTCATGATGGCGAGTGAGTTCTGACGAAATGTGGTTGTTTAAAAGTGTGTAGCACCTCCCCATTTGCTCCCTCTTTCTCATGCTCTGGCCAAACTTCTCCCTTAGGCGTCTGCCACGATTGTAAGTTTCCTGAGACCTTCCCAGTGATGTTTCCTGTATGGCCTGTGGAACTGTGACCCAATTACACCCCCTTTATAAGTTACCCAGTTTCAGGTATTTCTTTATAGCTGTATAAGAACAAACTAATACACTGACTTTGCTCAAAAAAACCTGAAAGATTCATCAAGGCTGGGTCAACAGTTCACTATGCCAACAACAGATGCAGCTGAGCTGTGGATCCTTGTCTGGGATATGCATTGCTCTCCAATATCTGACCTGCTACAATCTCACTTACTCCATATTGTCTCCTAAACACTAAGGTTTTCCTTACAATTGACTGAACTTACTCATTTAAATTCACCTTTTGTCATGGTCAACATTTGAATTGGGGCTCCTGGACCAAATAGTGTGATAGCTGGACTCTGTGAGTTCACAGCATTGTTTGGTGCTCGATTTCATAGGTCAATACATAAACTCTCATATCAATTCCCCTTATTTTAGGCCAGTGGGTCTTAACCCTATGGGAACTCAAATCCATTTGAAATTCTGATGACATCTATGGGCAGAAAAACGCTCATATAAGCCCACACATGTTTGAACACATTCACACACACATACACAATATCACACACTGCTCTGTCAACTTTCATTAGCATAGAAGATGTGATTTGTCTATCCAGTCTATGGTGAACCTCAAGTTCTCCATCAAAGTGTTCCCACCAGAGCCCTGTCTAGACAATTTTCAGATCTATTTAGGATTCCAGAAAAGCATCTTCCCTCAACAAATTTCTTATAGTCAGAGGTCACCGTCTGTTCCCAGTTCCCTCCCTATTTCCCATTCGCTCTTCCAAAGAGCAGAAAGGAAAACAAGCAAGTTATAGCCAAGTGACCCATGCTGAGAAAAGAGCAGAAGTCAGCAGGGCCCTGACCTTCCTGTGTAGGTAACAAATTGGATACCATGTTTGCACCGAGCCCTGGAGGGAGGGAAGGAAGGGGGGAAGTAGGGAGGAGGAGAGGGGTGTGGGATGGAGGTGGGGTTACAGGGTCAGCAGACTTGGCTTTAGGCATCCACATAGCAACTCCATCCACCCCTTCCCAGGAAGCAGCCACTGCTGCAGGGCATGCAGAGGGTAGCAGCTGGAGGTCAGCAGAGGCCAATCCATGCACACACAAGGGCGTGTTTGTGTGCTTGAGTGTGTGTGTCCATTCCCAGCCAAGGGCAGGGAAAGCTACTGAATTGAATTCTTTTAAGAGATCTCCATGGACTTTCTGGCCCAATCTCCACTTCTTAAACATAGAATTACTTTCTTTTTTTCTTTCCCTGTGTTATCAGAAGACGATGTAGTTTGGCCTTTAGGTGCATAGTTTCTGGAGCTAAATTCCCTGAGTTCGAGTCCCACTTAATAACTGTGTGATTTTGGAGGGTAACTTAGTCCCTAGGTGCCTCAATTTCTCATTTCAAAAGAAAGGGGGATAGTAACAATGACTTCCTCAAATATTTGTGAAAACTGAGCATAAAATGCCAATAAGCACAAAAACTATTCATTCAGCAGACTCATATAGATCTTATATACGATGTATTGATTTTCTTGAACATCTATGTGCAAAACAATGTCCATTTTATGTAAATTATATTAATCTTCCCCCAGAGTCCTGTCACAACATATGCATTTAATTCCCATTTTACAGATGAGGAAACTGAGGTTCAGGGAAGTTGGATCTTTTGGCCAGATTTACCCCACTAATGAATGATGGGAACAGCCAGGTCCATCACATATCAAAGACCGGGCTTCGAATCAATTCACTATAGTCTCCGATTTGCTTTTGTATTTCGAACACCTAGGTCAATGTTTGGCATGTAAATGAACGAACCAGTGGTTGGTTCTGGCATTCTCTCTCTCTTTGCTCTTTCCACTTCAACCCTTGTCCAGAGGCAGCCCTGGACATGCACTTCTTGCTCTTCTTGCTCATGCACACCTCTTTTCTCTTTCCTGCTCCTTGATACTGTTCCATCAGTCTTCACCTTCACCATTCCACTGCGTCCATCTCTCCTACCAGATCCTCCTGGGAAGTAAGGCCTCAAATATTTCTCTGGCGCTGGAGGAAACTCATTCTTTCTGGTTTAATTCGCCCCGTCTGGCCTTAATTGCTTTGCCCTGTTGTGAGAGGAGACCTCCCATGGCGACGGCCTCGAGGATGGGTGGGGGGTGGGAGGGTGGAGGAGGAAATCGGGGTGAGCTGTTGAGTGGAGGTGGATTAGTCCAAGGCCAATGGGGCAACGGAAGTCGGGGACCTCGGAGCCTGCGGCTCCAGACCCACCCTTGGTTGTGACGTTTATGACTGAACTTGGGCAGGAGCATGCGTCTGGGGCTGCGCAGGCCTCCCCGGCCCCCACCTTGAGTGCTTGGTCCCGCGGCTCATTAAGCAGTGACACGTAGCACATCATCAAACTGCTTTACAGGCACAGCCCACACAGCTCCGGGCCTCTGGAGTCCGCAGGTAGTGGGGGGACGCTGACCTCCCAGCAACTGGAGCTGGGACTGGGTGGACACACAAGGGGATCAAAAGACCTCACGGGAAACACAGACCAAGGACTGGATTAGGGCACCGGGACCCCTGACCTTTCACTCCCAGAAATGATACGAGACTAAGGTGCATCGGAAACAGGGGGTCTGGGGGTGATGTCATGGAAAAAACATGGCATTTGATGTCCTGTGAACAAGGCCCAAATCCTGGATCTGCCACTTCCCAGCAACTGTTGAACACAAGGTTTTTAACTTCACTGACCCTCTGTTTCCTCAATAAGGCCAATAGTCCCTACCCCAGAGGGCTGCTGCTAGAAATGCTGGGATAAGACATACAACATGCTTAACCCAGAGCAGACAATAAACGGTGGTTATTTGAATTATCTGCTTCTACTTTCCTACTTTTTGAAGAGTGAAGAGATCAGCAGGATCAGGCTGACAGCTCTTAGTTTTACCCCCATCCTCCCTCCCACTTCTGTAACCCTTTTTTGGTGTGTGAGTTAGTTCTGGGCGTGGAGCTCTGAGAGTACACATTGCCTTTTAATGTCACCAAAAAAAAATCACAATAAGTAAAGCAACAACAAAAATAAAGTAGCTTCGAGTTAACAATGGGCCAAGTGCATTCTCATTCTAGATAGATAGACAGATAATAGATAGATGGTAGATAAATAGATAGATAACGTATAGATAGATGATAGATAGATAAATGATAGATAGATAGATAGACAGATAGATAGATAGATAGATAGAATCCCATTATGTTTTCACAACACTATGAAGCATCTAAAATAATTATTTCTATTTTACAGTGGAGAAAACTGAGGCTCAGAAGGGCCAAGTCATTTGTCTCATGTTTCATGAGTAAAGCTGAGATGTAAACCCAGATCTATCGACTCTGAGTTTTTATTCTTTCCAACATTGGATCGCCCTTAAAAGTGGTGGGAAGGAAGAGCAGCATGCTGGGGACCCGTAGCAGATCAGGGGGCTTCTGGTCCATGTCCCTTGTCCTGAGCTCTTGGAGGTACATTTGCAGACTCCCTAATTTCCAACCATTCTTCAGAAGCCTCAAATATATCCCTAAACCTCCTCAAAGCAGCGCTGGCCAAGAAGAGCCTACTTTCACAGTTAATGTGCAGTGATGAGGCGGGGTTAATACCTCACTAGGTCATGGTGCCATTTTGCATTTTTTCGATATTTGGTAACACAAGCAACAACAAACTCACGAATTCCTGGGTCTCGTGTCCTGTGGGGGTGCAAGCCCAAGATGAGGGCCCCTTGAATGTGGGCATGAGGTAAAAGCCTGTGCCTGGCTCTCATGAGCGTGTGGAGAAGATGCTCTGGGATTTTGGGATTGGGGCCCCATCCTCCTCCCCACCTCCGTGCCCCTCTTTTGGTGTGTGTGTAAGTTCCGGGCTTGGAGCTCTAAGAGTAAACAATTCTCTTAGCCTGCCTGAAAGGTGAGTGTATTTTGTAGAGATCCTGCACTCATTAACTGATCTGCTATAACAAATTACCACGAACTGGGTGGCTTAACCAACAGAAATAAGTTGTCTCACCAGTCTGGAGCCTAGAAGTCTGCAATGGACGTATCCGTAAAGTTGGTTCCTTCCAAGGGCTGTGGGAGAAGATCTGTTTTGTGCCTCCCCTCTAGCTTCTGGTCATTTGCTGGCAATCTTTTGCCTTCCTTAGTTTATATTAAGTTGGTGCAAAATTAATTAAAATAAATGCAATTTTTGCCATTACTTTCTATAGCAAAAGCCACAATAGCTTTTGCACCAACCTAAGGAAGTATTACCCCAATCTCTGCCTTCATCTTCCCATGTTTCCTGCATGGGCGTTCATCTCCAAATCTCTCCTTCTTATAATGCCACTGGTCATACTGGATTCAGGCCCTCTTTTCTGACCTCATTTTAACTTGATTACCAAATAAGGTCACATTCTGAGGTGCTAGAGGATTAGGACACTGACCTAGGAATTTTTCAGGGACACAATTCAATCCATAATAGATACACATGACAGTAAGAGACACAGGGCTCACCCTTAGGGCAGTCTGATGAAATCCATGGACCCAATTCCTCAGGTCAATTCACAGGAACATGTGCATTTTAGAATGTCATGTGATTTTTAAAACTTTACGGACTCTTTGAAACAAGAGGTCTAGGACCACCAGATCAGACCTCTGGTAAGATGTCAAGATACAAATACGTCATTATGTCAATGACAGCAAGGTGGAGAATGTGGTGTGGTGAGCTAGGTAAGGTCTGGAAAAGAAGATGGTAAGTTCAGTTTGGAAGATACTGAGTGGAAAGTGCAACATTAATAAGTTGCATGGTACCAGTACAATATCCAGTTCCAATTGTTAGCTTGGAAGGGAGTATGGGACTTAATAATGAGTCCTTTATTCTTTGTTTCTCTCCTCCTTTGTCTCTCAAATATTTCTTGTATAGCCAATGTATGCCAGGCTGTGTGTAATATGTGCTAGGCATGCTGGGACATGTTAAAAACAGTGAGAGCATATGTATCCTCAAGGAACTCACAGGCTAATGTGAGAGTCAGCGGTGGGGAAGGATGGAGAGATCCCTATGATGTAACATGTTGGGCATTGTAACAGAGGACAGTGGACCAGAGATGAAGTGTTTCACAGTGCGTATGTGTGCTGGACAGTGATAGGGAGGATTCTGTGCCGGAAAAGATAAGTGAAAAGACAATGCTGCAGAGGAGAAGTAAGGAGGATATTGGTCTTCCTATTTCTAGCAACAGTCCTTTCTTATTTTTGGTCTTCATAATTCTGGTCAAACTAACCGCACCTTGAAGTCAGAAGATGATATGTAGTCCAAGGCTGGTCAATCAGTGTCAGATTCTCCCGAGACCAGTGATTGGTGCAGGGATGGTCATGTGATCTAAATCAGACCAATTGGAGCAGGTGAAACTGAATTCTGCCACTTTTGTGTGACCTTTTGGCAACAGAGACTCTCCCCTTTTCTATGAATGCAAGTGAGAGACTCTGAGGCTGAAACTACCTAGAATGTTGCCAATAAAAGAAGACATCCTGTTTGGGAACAGATAAAACCAAAGGAAGGCAGAGTAGGTGGATGGACCACTCTGTGTGAGACCCAGAAACAGAAAACAGAGCTAGCCCCTCGGTTTTTAAGTTATGTGAATATGTGCATGTGAGTAAATTTATAAATTTATATAGGTATATAGGGATGTGTGTATACATTACAATACATGTGCGTGTGTATGTGTGTGTATATATGCACTTACCTACCTGTATAGATACCTGTGCCTGCATGGTAGTAAATATACACACACACCCCTACACACACACACACACACACACACACACACACACACACACATATGTATGTAGGTAGATAAGTGCATATGCATCAAGGAGTGGTAGGTATTAATTGCCTTAACTGGTTGAAAGTTCAAGTTTGGACTAGCTTCAGGCATAGTTGAATCCAGGTGCTAAAGGAGCATTAGCAGGACTTGGCCCGTAGCACCTTATGGTTTGTTCTTCTTTCCTCCACTTTGGCTCTGTTCTCAGGGGGGACTGCCCTTGTGATGGTGTGTTGACGCCAGTAGCTCCTAGCTTATAGCCAATTCTGCAACACCAGTAAAAACAGAATATTTCCCCACCTCAAACAATTTTATTAGAAGTTGTGTTAAATACACATTAATATACATGTTAATATACGTATGTATATATACAGGTAGGTAAATGCATATATATATTAACTTTAATCAAATTTTCTGTCCCTTGTTATCAAAACCGTCCTTACCAATGTAATAATTTCGTCCAAGAGGACACATAGAAGGCCTATGAGTTGGAGCATAGAGGTCCCTGTGGAAGGGCATCTGTGCCAAAGAGAAAGCTGAGCAAGGAATGGGAGCGTTATTAGGTTGATCGTGTATAGACAGAAGAATCAAACTAGTCAAAGAATAACACTTGAAATAATGCTTGCACAGATGTGCCATGAAATATGGAAAGATCCTTGAAGAAGGTAGAATGGGGTTCACCTTCAACCAAATGACTCCAGCTGAGAGCAGTGTTGCAGCGTCCTTATACAGCTGAAGACTTGTGGAGTCCAGACTGATTAAGTTAATTGTTAGATACCTTACAATTATCTGACCAATACGAACAAATCCCAGGTCTTCTACTGAAATTGTTTGAGGTGGGGAAATGTTCTTTTTTCACTGGTGTTGTTGCATTGGCTATAAGCTGGGAGCTACTGGCGTCAACACACCATCACATGGGCAGTCTCCCCTGAGAATAGAGCCAAAGTTGAGGAAAAAAGAACCAACGATAAAGTGCTACAGACCAAGTCCTGCTAATGCTTCTTTAGCACCTGGATCCAACTATGCCTGAAGCTACCCCAAACTCGAACTTTCAACCACTTAAGGCAATTAATACCTACCCCCCATTGCTACATGCTGTGATTGATCTGCTGCCTCTTTGGCAGTCCGTTTACATGCTGAAAGTCCTTTATGAAGTCCTGTGACTGTGCTAATGACTGTCATTTTGTCTGAGGGTCTTCTGCAGCCCCTGGCCATAGAAATATTCTTGTCATCATGAAGACAAAGCCAGATGTACCAGAGACCTAAAAAGGTAAGCATAGAAAGACACATATTGCATGTTCCCATTCATTTGTGGGAGCCAAAATAGTGGAACTCATGGAGGTAGAGCGTATAATGACAGATACCAGAGGCTGGGAAGGGTGTGTACATAGGGGCAAGGGATAAAGAGAGGTTGGTTAATGAGAACAAACCAATCAGTATTCTCTCTACTTAGATAGAAAGAATAAGTGCTAATGTTTGACAGAAGAGTAAGGTGATTACAGTTAATAATAGTGTACTATATATTTCAAAATAGCTAGAAAACAGGACTTAAAATGTTCTCAGAACATAGAAATGATAAATACATAAGGTGATGATGGATACCCTAAATAGAGTGACTTGATCATTACGCAGTCGTGCATGTAACAAAATCTCACAGGTAATACATAAATGTGCACAGACAGTATGTAACAGTTAAAAAACAAAAAAAGACAGCAACAGCCCTCAACTAACTATTGCAGGAATTGAATAAATAACTTCCCCATTCCCTTGGCCCTCAACTGAGATAATTCGCAAAGATGTCCTACGCTGTCTGCCAGCATTTCCCAGGGGGCTATGCTTCAGTTGCCCTCACTGTGACTGACTAGGTAACGATGCCCTTTCTTGACTTTCTTCTTTCCTGCCTCATTTTCCACTCCCTTGCCATGACCTCCTGGGATCATGTCCCAAATAAATTACACTTATCTCCTGGCCTCAGGCTCTGCTTCATGGGGAATCCAAAATAAAACCCACATACCATTTTTGTCAGTCTTAGGTCAGTGAAAATTGTGTTGCTATGACTTACACCCAACAGGGTCCTAATGTACCAGATTATGAGAGAAATGCCCACAAGCACTTGAAGTTACTAGAACCATGTTCCATTGATGGAGATGTCAACATCCTTATCCTAAAGAAATTTCACCATCCAGAGGAGAAGCAGAGCAGGCACCTCTGATCCTCAATACTTAGCAGAAACGCCACAGACTGCCCTGAAGAAGAGGGCTTGGGGCATGAACAGAGAAAAGGGAGGTGCCTGGATCGCTCCGTTGCGTGTCTCGCCATCCTGTGAAGAGCAGAAACCTTGGATATTGTGAAAGGTCCCCTTTTCTGTTCTCATAAATGTTGCAGGCTCCCTGCTCCATATATTGCTGTTAATAAATTATACCCCACCTCTCTTTTAAGGCCCTTTTGTTATAACTCAGGCTCCCAGTTCCATTAACTCTCCATTACTTGAACACTTCATTATGACATTTTTTTTTGCAAGCTGAGAGCATGGCTCCTAACACCCTCAGCCAGGCAGGAGGCAGAGATCAAAATGGCCCATTAAGTTCCTGTGGCCAATGCACAATTTTTTTTTCCAGAGTCTATTTTCTGCTGCTTTTAAAATAATGGACTCAAATGTTTCTCTTCTCTAGCAAACTCATCAGTAGCGTGCCAAGGACAGAGCCCGAGACAGAAAGGTTAGAGGGGCCTGAAATGCAACTGTTTCCTCACATTCTTAATTTTCCCCTAGCACAGAGGAAGGTTTAATCCTCCTTAAGGCAAAGCTGCTCTTTTGGGTCATTGGCTGAAATTCACAATACAGGCCATTGTGAATCATGCTTTAAAGCCCTAAGCAGTGATCACAAATGTATGATCCTAAGATGTTGACGAAGGAATGCAGCCCTTGGAAGTCTGGGAAAGATAACCCTTCAAGTGTCTTCCAAAGCCCAAGTGCTCAGTGCTATGCTTTCAAGATGCTATCTTCTGTTCTTGTTTCTGATGGCTTCCTCTGGGAACATAAGCCACACAACAGAGAATAAAGCAATTTGCAAAATATAAAAGGAAAGGCAACATAGGCACGTGACATTTGCACATGCTTCATACATAAAATCCACATGCAATGGATATGCATCTACATAGCCAGCATATGTGGCCGTGGGCTTCACATGCATGCCATCATTTCATCTTCCCATGAACCCAGGAAAGTAAGAATTCATATTATATCCATTTCCCAGAAGAGGAGACAAAGTCACGCAGAGGATAAATTACTCACCCAAGCCCACACAGGTGTTAAGTATTACAGTCTGGTTGTGGCTTTGAGCGGTCTACTCCAAGAGCACATGCTTGTAAAAATATTGCCCAGCTGCTTCTTACATTGTCAATTAAACTGAAACACGCATGGGCATGTGGACATGTTCACTATACTCATCATGCATGTGCCCAAATATTGTACACCCATGCCAACAGGATAGTGGGTACACTTCGCCTTCAGCTTGGCTGCAATGCTCTCAACCTAATAGCATAAAAATCAGTCCTTTTATTTGGACAAGGCTTTACCATTTACAAAGCACTTTCACATACATTAACTCATCAGCACTGAATTTGCTGACAGGGCCAAGACAAGAAATGGACGAGGGAAGTGTAATACATCATTGACCAAAATAATAATTTGGCCTTTTAGATAGAGATTTTCATCCAAGGATAAATTATATCTTTTAGGCACATACAGGCGAGATCAATAGTCGCAGAATCTTCATACCGTAAGGGATCTTAGAAATGACTGCCTTAACCTGAGCCGTCACAAGGTACCATAGACTAGGTGACTTAAACAACACAAATTTTCCTAATGTATATGTAACCCGATAAACAAATAAAGGAAGCAAAGCAACAACAACAGTACAAATTTATGTCTCATAGTTCTGGAATCTGCATTTTCAAGATCATGGTGCCATCATGGTTAGGTTCAGGGAAGGGACCTCTTCCTCATTGGTGAATATTTGACTTCTTGCTGTATCTTCACATGATGAGGCAAGAGTTCTGGTCCCTTTCTCTTCTTAAAGGATATTGTATGAGTCTATTTTCATGCTGCTGACAAAGTGTAAATTGCTCAAGACTGAGCAATTTACAAAAGAAAGAGGCTTAATGGACTCACAGTTCTACAGGGCTAGGGAGGCCTCACAATCATGGTGGAGGGTGAAAGGCATGTCTTACATGGCGGCAGACAAAAGAAGAGAATGAGAGCTAAATGGAAGGGGTTTCCCCTTAAAAAACCATCAGATCTTGTGAAACTTATTCACTACCATAAGAACAGTATAGGGGAAGCACCCCATAATTCAATTATCTCCAACCAAGTCCCTCCTACAACACATGGGAATTATGGGAGTTACAATTTAAGAACAGATTTGGGTGGAACCACAGCCAAACCATATCAGATGCTAATACTATCATGGGACCTTCACCGTTCCCCCGCCCCCGACGTCTTTTAAGCTTAATTACCTCCCAGAGGCCTCAAGTCCAAAACCATCTCATTGCGGATGAGAGTTTACACATATTTGTTTTGTTGGGAGACACAAACATTTAGTCCATAACAATGAACTAGCCCAGGCTGTTGACTTTCCAAGTGAGGAAATGGAAACCCGAGAGGAGGCATGACTCTCTGAAGATCACAAAATCACATAAGGGTAAAGTTGGCTGGTTGAATAGGGCATTCTCCATTCAGCCAGGAGGCCTGCAGTAGATGACTGTAGTCTTTGCTATAGGACAATTAGAATTCAGGCTATGACACTGTACAACTTTAAACAAGTTTCTTTTGTCTCTAGTTCTCAGATTCTTTATCTATAAAATGGGAAGTTTCGATGTTCCAAAGTATTATCCATGAAAGACTAGTTTCATGGGAAGTAGATAAGCATCTTGTCTAGGAGTGTCCTGTCATCAAAGATATTTAGAAGACCTGCCTTGTTCAGAGTGAAAGAAGTTTCCCAGCTGCAGGACTTATCAGTGCCTTTAACATACTGAAGTCACATTTTGGTTCTAAGATGATGATATGGAGAATTTTCCAAATTTGCATGACAAACATGAAATCTACATCTTATGTACTATTGTGAAGGATTAGAGAAGTTCAGAATCCATGGAAAAATGTGGCTGAGATGAATTTTGAAGCCTCATCCAGCTCTAATATTTTATAATTTTGAATGTTTTATTCCTTAGCTTTTCCTTCATTTTACTGAGATATCACACGTTTCCCAGGACTGCTGTAACAAGGCAACACAAACTAAGTAGCTTTAAAACAAACAAACAAACAAAAAAACACAGAAATATAGTGTCTCACAGTTTTGGAGGATGAAAGTCAGAAATCAGTATCACTGCACTTTGAAACCTCTAAAACAACTCATAGGGGAGATCTGTTCAGCACCTCTCTCTTAGCTGCTGGTGGTGGCCCTCAAGCCTTGGCATTCCTTGGTTTATAGCTGCTTCACTCCCATTTCTGCCTCTTAATTATCATGTGATGTTCTCTTTGGTATCTCTGTCTCTCTGTCTCTTCTCCTGTTCTCATAAAGACGCCAATCATCTTTGATGAGGGGCCCACCCTCCTCCAGCATGATCTCATCATAACTAATTACACCTACAATAGCCCGATTTCCAAGTAAGATCGTGTTCGGAAGTCCCAGAGATTAAGACTCCAATATATCTTTTTGAGAGACACAGTTCAACCCATGACATATTCAAGCCATACATGAATGGAGGTGTGACAAGAGATTTCTCAGCTTCAAAGAAATGAGGAACAAAAAAATTATACAACTGGCTGTACTGGCCACTTTGTAATCCATCAGCTAACAAGTAGTTGCATTTTTGCATGGTCAATTTGATCATTAAAGTCAACTGTCATAAATATACTTCCAATCATTTGCCTTTTATATGCCCCTAAACTCCCTAAACACACACACACACACACACACACACACACACACACACACACACAGCATTTTCTCCTAGCTTTCTTAAAAACTGGATCAAACAAGCTAAACTGGCAGATTGAATGGTAGGGTTCAGCCGTTTTGATGGCCGGAAGTACCAAGTGTACTTGGTTCGTTTTGGTGGTGTGGTAATGCTGGTCACCAGACTTCGAGGCAAGCCACGTCTATACACAGTCCAAACTGACATGTCTTTGTCTAGCTATTGTGGGATGTCTTTGGTCAAATTAGTGGTTGCTTTTGGTGCCTTTAATCATCTTGCTTCTGATCTCAATATTGCCCAAGCAACTGACCAGCCTGGTTCATTCACACAAAGACTCGGTTAAAAATAAGTCAACCACACAATCTGTGTGGTATTGTGTAGGCAAAAGAAAATAACAAAACCCTGAATTTTACATGTGGCTTCTTTTTCTCTCTTGGTTTTCCCTGTCTCAACCAGTCATGTAGACACAACTGCATAAAGATTGCCATGCTCGAAGGAGAGGGGGTAGGGGAATGACAAGAATAAAACATATACATCATTTCCACTGGAGTATTCATGAGATCTTGAAGCTTTACCCCAGTGAGAAAAAGCCTGGCACCTTATTGATTAACTTCCTAGTCCATTCAAATCAGAATATGCTGAGAGCTATGCATGCCGTCCAAAACTCCAGGTCAGGGTGGTGGGGAATGGAGGTGGGGCAATGGGGAATTAAACCAGATTGAAATCAGTCTCTCTCCCAGGCTGGGGAACTCTAGGATTCCTCAAACCTCAAAAATGGAATTGCTGTTCTCTCAAGTCCCAGAGTGGCTTGATTCCAAGCCCCTGCAGCCAAAGCCTAAAACGTGGCTTTACTTTGGAGAATTCAAATGTGGCTTTGCTTTCAAGAATTTGGCCCCAGCATGATGGAGATCTGGTGAAACACTTGGAAAAATCCAAAATTGAGAGTTCTCGGAGGCCTACGGATCCCACTCGGGTCCATGGCAAACTGGCCTCCGCAGATGGGCTCTCCTTCCTGATGGAGCTGTCTGCCTTGTTGCCCAGATGCCTCTCCTTCGGGAGAGAAGCTGTGCTTATGTTTTGGAATGCTCAGAGCCTCTTTGTACTCCCTCCTTTTCCCCACTGCAACCTTGAGGTTCAGTGATGAGGCCACAGCTGTTTATGTGCTTAACTTTTCTTGGGATTTTTTTTTTTTTTTACTTAAGTTACTTGGGATCTTCCCCCACCCCATCTCCCCGAGGCCCCTGTTTCTTGCTTGGCTCCGTGAAGTGTGCTAATTTCTCCAAACCTCTCCATATCTCTGCAAACATGTACCATGTACCTATGTGGTAGTCCAGAACATCAAGGAAATTAGAACCCTGGATGAAAAACAAGGGGCATGTAGGTTTGCTAAAAATAAAGTAAAATTAAAAATTCCAAAGATGACTTTGAAAAACAGCTGCAAGTTTCCTGATCAAAACATAGCCTTCTGGGGTTATTTCCAGGCCAGGCTGCCTGCCAAAGGCTGTGATGAATTCTAGTCCATATGGTGTGTCCCATATAACAGAGATTTGGCACCAGTGAATTCCAGACTCTAACCTGCAGTTCCTAGGCCTGTCCTCCTGGAGATGTGGGTTTACAAGGATTGAGTTCCATTACCATCTGAAACTGGAAGTCTTTCTCCAGTTCTAAAGGAGGGTTTCCATGCAGACCTCTTACTGCTATTGTGGCCAAGTGAAAAAGCCCTGGGCTTTGGAGTCCCAGGTTCATAGGATCAAATCCTTGCCCTTTTACTTACTGGCAATGTATGTTCAGACAACAGATTTAACCTCTCTGAATTTCAGTTGCTGCATCTGTAAGAGGAAGATCATCAAGCCTAGCCTGTGTGGCTGGATAAGCTAATGAAAGTACCTGGTATTATATCTAATATATAATAGATAGTAGAAAGCTGGTGCCCAGCCCTATTATTATATCTCTGCCATTTTTCCCCACTGGGACATGGGGCCAACTGTCAGTCTAGAGCATCCTAGACCAGGTACTAAAGTCTCTAGAAGTCAAGAACAGTATCTGAGAAATACAGGTTTCATTTCAGAAATGCTCCTTGAGCACGCCCCTTGTGCCAAGCTGCTCACAAGGAGCTCAGTGTATAACGAGGGAGATGTGTGCTTGTGTTTTACTGTCCATTGATGTACTTTTCTCTTCTTTCTCTATCTCATTCTGCTACAACTATTTTGCCATTAAGTCAAAGCCACAGAGCAGTTACTTAAGAGAATGGAAAGGTGGCTTCCACCTAGAACAAAGAGCTCATAGAGTAACAGCAAAAGAAGGTATGGTATAAGGGGAGTTACTCTTAGGCAGGGAGGAAAAGAAGAAAGTACATTCAGAGCTGGGCAGTCAGGGAAGGAAGGGTCCATGGTCAACCCCCAGCAGCATTCTGCACCCCATAACAAGAATCAGTGGAGGCAGAATCATCTGTATAGGTTTGAAAAATCTAACTACATCTGGGTGGTGGCCCCATTTCTCTGGGATGCAGGCTGTACATTGTTGAGAGGTACCTAGGAGCATGGCTTGAGAGGGAGTCTTCGGTTCCCCAGGGTTTGTGGTAGCATCTAAGTTCCCGTGCATCCCAGTGGGAGGTATTAAGAATCCAGAAACACAAAGTCTTCTGGGATTACAATGTGGAAGAACTTCCAACCATGGCCAACATAAGGGGCCAAAGATGGCATGGCAGCATGGCACCTAGCAGATAGCTAAAGCCAGCCTCCCATGGCAGAGCACAGTGAAGACTCAGAGGACGGTCATCCAATTCCACACCCAGAAGCCTCCCAGGAGATGAAGCGGACAGCAGAGACACCTTGAAAAAGGAGACACAGCCCTTACCAGGAGTTTGAATTGGCTGAATATTTATGAAAGAGATAATTTCCTCTAATTGGCAAATTTAATTTTTTATGCCTTTAATGGAAATGGACACTCCAGAGCAGCACTACATATAGAAAATGAAGATAGCTATGTTCTGTTTTGTTTCTTAAATTCTTCAGAGTACATTTGAATCATAGCTTGTGAAATTTAACCCTCCTGAACCTGAGTGCTTCACAGTATGCTGCCAGGTGAGTGAACAGAGGGTCAAGAGGGCGGGGCTTTTGATCCAGGCTTGGAAGGCTGGCTGTAGGGAGAGCTTCTCCAGGGAAAGAAGCCCCAAGTGAATTAGAAGTATCCAGAGGGATGGGAAGAATCGAGGTCAGTCAGAGAATGAGGAGAGAATTTGAGGCCAGGCGGACAACATAGACCAAGGTGGGAAGCAGACAGCTTCTCTGCAATTTGAAAGTGGTGGAATGCCAATTGCAATTCTTTTAATATTAATGGCTCCCCTACTGTGTACCGGGTTCATCATAGGAGGATCCAAAGGATGCAAGAGTGTGGTTGGGAAGGAGGAGTCCCAGCTAGGATCTCAGGAGATGTCATGACCTTGGGGGTCCCAGGTTCATGGGCTCAAATCCTTGCCCTTTGGCTCGATGAGGTGTGCTAACTCCTCCAAACCTCTCCATATCTCTGCAAACACGTGCCATGTACCTATGTGGTAGTCCAGAACACCAAGGAAATTAGAACCCTGGATGAAAAACCAGGGGCATGTAGGTTTGCTAAAAATAAAGTAAGATTAAAAATTCCAAAGATGGCTTTGAAAAACAGCTGCAAGTTTCCTGATCAAAACGTAGCCTTCTGGGAAGGAAAGTGGAAAGGGAAGACTGTGCTGTCTAAAGTCACTTCAAACTCCAGAAGTGTGGCAGAAATGCATAGTGACACACTTTACATGTCCATATTAAATGTCTGGGTGCAGCCTGGGTGGGCATCAGGATAGGGGTTCGGGTGGGGGGAATTGATTAAGTCATTCCTGTCTCCCAGATCTGTCCCCTCTAACTCCTGAGCTGACACAGACCACCTACCAAAACCAGGGCAATGGTTTCTTTCTCTGTGACATTCTCATCTTCCCTGCTTGGGACCCATTCCCACCAAGGCTTAGGTATTTTCCAGACTCTGTCTGTCACAGTGAGTCCCAGGGTATTCTGACACACATAGCCAATTCCATGCAGGCACAACAGAGAGCAGGCTGGGGTCTGAACCTCATTTTCTTTACTGCCAGCCCCATAGGAAGAGCATCTAATACCCCTTCAAGGCACTATCACCCATCTAGAGATGGGCATGAAAGACGAGGTAGCATAGCTTAGCGTCTACTATGCAGGAGGCAATGGATCACTATGAATGGAACAGTGTCACTGGCCATTTTTTGTAGCATTTTCAACTAAAGTATTTTCTGTAGTATTTGCATATGACTAAAAACAACCATAAAATTATTTTAAATTATTTTCATGAGGCAGGAAATGCCTTGAATTCATTTTTTATTTTTTCCTCCCAATTACCTGCTCCTCCTATGCCAGTCCCAGCCCAGGAATAGGAATCAGGGTGAGGCAACATCCAGGCATGAAGCTGAGACTAGTGTGAAGGGTTAAAGAACCTGACAGATTTGTAAACTCATCTTGGATATGCCTCTTTGTAGCTGTGTGACTTTGGAAAAGTCACCTGAGCGCTCTACAAAATGAAGATTGCTGTATATAATTCTTAATGATATTGTGAAGAATAAATGCATGATAGCTTAGCCTCAGGTTGACACATAGCTGGCGATAACTATCATCAAGAACTGTGGCAGATCTTTAAAATAGCCACACATTTTTTTGACCCTCCTCCTATGAAGAGATGGGGTCTGTGTCCTCCCCACTCAACTCTGGGTGAGTTTGTGACTTCTTTCACCAAAAGAGATGGTGGAAGTGATGCTGTCTAACTTCCGTGGCTAGTTCATAAAAGGCCATGCAGCTTCTACCTTGCTTGCTAGAACACTGGGGCACTGGCCCCTGAAGAGAGTATGGTTACTTTGAGGCCACCATACTGTGGGGAAGCCCAAGCCACAATGAGGAGTGCTATATAAGCTCTCTGATCCAACAGCTGAGCTAAGCTCAGTCATCAGTCACATGAGTGAAGGAACCTCCAGATGTTTCTAGCCCCCAGCCTTTCAGAGTGTTCCCAGACAAAACCTGGTCATCATAGAGCAGAGACAAGCAATCCTGCTGTCCTAATACATAATTCTGATCCACAGCACCCATGAGCATTATTAAATAGTTGTTGTTTTAGGACACTAAGCTTGGACTGATTTATTGAGCAACATTAGATAACTGGAATATTACTCTTCATTGTTATTGTCATGGATTTTTATTCAAGGTACCGTTTGGTAGAGACCTTTACTTGATAAATTCTTAAGTAAAGTATATACACTGCAATGCAGTGTCAAATCTGAAAATAAGCATTCTCTAGCAAATATCAAGTGTGTTTTTAAACCAATATTCCTATGATTGCAGAGCCTGCAAACAACCAATGAGCTGGTAAGCATTGGCATTGCAGCTGCCAACACATTCTTGCAGGAATTTTTGTAATTTATTAGTATAATAACAGATTTTACAGGTATCTGTGGCATATAATTATGATCTATATTATATGTCAGCAGCTTATTGCCTGACTTTACTTCTCTATTAACAAAAAAAAAAAATGCTGTGTATTTTACATTCATTACAATGAAAATTAATGGCTACTTCTAGGGCATTTTTTCTGCAAAAGAATATTTTAGACTTGATTTTGTTTGTTATCCAGGAATGAGACTATTGGCACACATGGAAGATTATCTTCCCTATTATGTACAAGCTCTCTTAAGGCAGGAATTGAGCATTACCTTCCTTCCCCTGTTCCAGGACCTAACACAGTGTTTCATGTAATAGTAGGTATAAAAGGGTATGGTAGTCATGAAGATGTGACACTCAGCTCTCCTTTCCAGAAATAACTTCCCATTCAACTGCAAGGAGTGCAGTTAGTAAACAGCCCTGTTGCAGAATCTTTGAGATCTGTTTCAGCTTTTAAATCAAAGCCACATCTTTCCTCGGGTGCCCCCAGCCAAACACTGAGCACTGAGAAGTGCCAGAGCCTGGAAGGCTCTGCTCCAAGCAGGACTCCTCTAATGGGAAATCTCAGCTCTGGAGGAGCTCCTCATTGAGTTGGCTGAGACTGTTGGTTCTTCATTGTGATCCCAGGCTCTTTTGCCTACTCCTGCTTCCTCCGCCTTTATCTTTCACAAGCATTACCCCCACAAGACATGTCTTGCATTTCTCATTCCATTTTAGTATCTGCTTTCCATAGGACTCAGTGTACACAGGGAAGTGCTCATGAAATTCCACCTGATTACATAAGAAAATATCTATTTGAGAATATAAAGCTTGGTTGATGTTATAGACCGAATGCTTGTGTCCCTCACCCCCAAATTCCTATGTTGAAACTTAATCCCCCCAATGTGATGCTATTTGAAAAGAGGGCCTTGGGAAGCGGTTAGATCATGAGGGTGGAGCCCTTATGAATGAGATTAGTCCCCCTCTCAGTAGCCCTCCAGAGACCTTACTCACCCCTTCTACCATGGAAGAACATAGCTAGCATTTCTCCCACCTGCTTTTCCCAGCCCCCCAGGTATGTTTCTAAAGTAAAACATTGACATTGCAGCTTAAAGTGACTGTCATTCCTGAATTTGCAATTCCTGCAAATATTAGCTGTTATGGAAACTCATGGTGGGCATTAAACCTCCCTTATTCCATCTTTGATGCAACAAATGAAAGGAAATGAGACAAATAAACTAGAAGAGAAGAGCCTAGGATCTGGAGGCCAATAGGCCTGGTTCAAACCCTATTTCCCCACTTACTACCTGTGAAGATTTGGCTGCATAGACTTTTTTCTCTGTCTTCCACTGCCCAGCTAGAAAAAGGGGGTACACAATGTATCATATTGATTTATTTTTCAGCTCATGTTAGACAACATGAAGAAGTGGAAAAAGGAAAAAAGAGGAAAAGGAGGGGAGATGAGAAGAATGACCAATCTGGGGTGAAAATGTGATTTTGAACTAGGCAACAAACTAGAGATTCAACCTGGAGAATTAGACTTCCATCGAACCAAATAATCCCTTTGTTCCTCTTGGACTGGCATTTATTTGCTGAATACCTCCATGTTCCTATCTCATGCTAACCTTTCTGTTGGTGCAGCTCTGAGAACATTGTAAGACTACTATCCATTCTATGAGGGCTCGAAGGGTGGCTGTATCCACATCTGAAGACATGAGATAGGTCTTCAGGAATCATTTGGTGAATGAATGAATGAATGAATAAATGAATGAATGAGCATGTGAAGCTTTTGCCAGCCATGAAACAGCCTTTAGTCCTTTGTCAACAACAGCATAGCAATTAGAGATCTTTGGAAGCCTTGCTTCTTACAAAATCCATATCTCAGCCACAAAGAAGGGGGTCTGGGAGTTATTAGAGAGCCCCTTGTTTGTTTGTTTTGCAAATGAAAATCAGAGCTGAGGAAGCTCACTGCAGCCAGCTGCAGGGTTCTGAGTTAACCCCTTCAGTGTCACAGAGCCAGTGGCTGCTTTTCAGAACTAGGTTTTGAGGAAGATGAGCCTGAAATAGTGGGAGAAGAGGGTGCTCTATTGAATGGAATCCCAGTTCCAGGCTGAAAGTTCTGGAGACCTGGTTGTGCTTCTAAATAGCTCTGGGATCTTCAGAAAAATCCCTTGATTTCTCTATATGTTTGTTTCTCTGCCTAAAAATTATGGGATTAAGCCTCTTAGGCTCCAAGCACCTCTCATTTTTACCATTCCAACACCAAAATCAGCTTATGCCTGGAGTAGAACATTTCTTGGCCAAGTAGGAGTGGAAAGGGCACATATACGACTGTCTATGGAGTCAGTGCCACATCACAAGAGGAGTTTTCCTTCTTAAATTATTTTCATCTAATAATCATCCTAATAATTATGAGAACAGTAAAAACTATTCATTGAATGTGTACTGTGTGCTAGGCACTGTTTCAAAACTTCATGTGGATCCTATTTTAATCCTCACTATGACTCTGTGAGGTTGATGCTAATATAATCCCCATTTTACTGATGAAAACATTGAGGCACAGAAAGGTTAGATGTCTTACCAAGGGCTTTATGGTCTGTATGTGGTGGAGCTTGGATTCAAACCTGGGATATTGGTACAGGATCATTCATTCTCTACCCTTTGGGTTCCCAGGGGCCTATTCTCCCAGACTGCCTGTGTCTACTCAGAACTGCCCTAAACTTTCAGAAAGAGAGGAAGGCAGTGAGAAGAGACTGTGACCCAGGTCTAAGAAGACATAGCATCCAAACCCTGGCTCCAGCCCTAACTATCCCTGGGACTCGGGGGAGTTCTTCCACCTTCGGGTCTCAGTTTCTCCATCTATGAGTTGAGGTAGTCACCCATGGGAATATCTAGGGATGTTCCCAGGCTGATTAGTAAATAAGGGAATCTTACACCAGAACTCAGAGAAAAACTTCCAAGAGTACATAAAATCCAAGGAACTGTATGAAAAATGTTGTGTGTGGGCATTTAGCTATATGGGGGTAGGAGGTTCATGGCTCACATTAGCATCTTGAAGCTCACCCTCCAGGGATCTCTACAATGCAACAGAGCATCATCAGTGTAGACTCAGCAGCTAACACATCAGAGGCGGGTCACTCCTGTGATCGTGGTGTCAGGGCTCAACATCTGCTTTTTCGAAAACAAAAAGCCAAGTAATTGGCTTCATTTCATTATCTTCCAACGTCTAGAAATTTCCAGAGCAGAAAGCAATAACTTGGCACTCTCAGGATCAAAATCTCTCTCTTCTTTTTCCAAAAGAGAAAGTCTCTCTTGCACTTACACCCTTCAAAATAAGCCAGAAATATGCTGTCACCTGCAGGAATTTCCAAGTAGACCCAACGGAGAAGTGTCATATGGACAAGGTGTGTGAATATAGAGCCTACAAAAACAACCAGGACATAGAATGTCCTCAGCCAAATGCTTTGGTGCAAAAACCGTGTGTGTGTGTGTGTGTGTGTGTGTGTGTGTGTGTGTGTGTGTTCACGTGTCCATGCAGTGAGAGAAGGCAATACCCTGCTGTAGTAATTACACCAGATAGAAAGACAGTCAGATATGGGTGGGAATCCCAGCTCCTCTCCTTATCATCTCAGTGATTTCAGATGAGCTCCTAACCTCTCTGGGCCTCAGTTTCCTCCCCGGTAAAATTCCAGCAATTTCACAGTGCTGCTTTGAGGACTTAATACCATAACTCATGTAGTGAAGAATTCATGCACTGCAGCTGTCCCACAAGCAGAAGTAGCTCAACACATGGGAGTCCAGATGCCTGGGTGACCTTGGACAATTCTTCCTTCTTTTATTTTTTCCCTCCTGAGCCTGAATTTCTTCATCTGTAAAACAGAAGTGAAGTGACAGAGAAGGTTGATTTTTTAAAGCTTTCTTTTAGTTATGCCGCTTTGGGGTTTTTTTCCCCACCCTCAAATAAAATCTCATGGGGGAAACCCAATGCATATAACCATTAGAAACAGTGGCTCAGGTTCAAGGGAAAACAGCAGACGACTGAACCTGTCTTAACCACCCTCATGCTTAAGGGGTGCACGAGGGTGGTTAACCCCTTAAGTTAACCTCACGAGTGCCGGGCTGCTGTGGAAAACGGCACACCACTTCAGTATTTCCCAAGTTTCCTCCATCTGTGCATAAACCCACACTTGCCATGGTTATGTACTACTTCCATTATTTGTCTGCTTAATATTTTTCTCAACTCAATGGTTTATCAATTGTTCAAATTTAATTTAATCCAAAAGGAAGCTATATGTCACGACATCAGGGTAAGATCAGTATCTATTTTCATAAATAGAAGGTCGTGTGAGTCAAGCATATAATAAATACTGGACTTATTTAACCTGCTGAAGGTTGATCCTGAGGGATGTCATCTCTATTTCTTAAAAAAGAGGATTCATAAGGGGGTAAGAAATTGTTCAAGGACCCAACAGCCAGCTAAGCCTTTTTCCTTGTAACAAGCAGGATGGAAAGAGAAGACAAAGAACTCAGAACCAACTCAGCTTCTCCAGCTGCATTGCTCCAGTATTTTTTTTAATTCGCTTCCACATGTGGCATTGTTGAGAAGCACTCTATGATCACTGTAGTAGGTTTAATGGTGTCTCCCAAATACCTAAGTCCAAGTCCTAACATTCCTCATTACATAACTATGAATGTGGCTTTATTTGCAATAGGGTCTTTGCAGATGTAAGAATCTTAGGATGAGGTCATTCTTGATACAGGGTGGACCCTAAGCCCAAGGACAAGTGTCCCTAATGGAGGAAGGAGAGGGAGAGTTGATACACATTGAGAAAGCCATGTAAACATGGGAGCAAAGATTGGAGTCACGCAGGCACAAGCCAAGAACGCCTGCAGCCATCAGAAGCTAGAAGGAGCAAGGAAAGATTCCTCCCTGGAACCTTCAGAGGGAGCGTGGGTTTTATGACACCTTGATTTTAGACTCCTGGCCTCTAGGACTTTGTGGAAGAACACATTTCTCTTGTTTGAAGCCACCTGTTTGTGGTCATTTGTTGGGGACAGCTCTGGAAGATGAATGCCATCACTAAACCTGTTCCCAGTGTAGCATTCATCGGCCTAATCTGATGAGTAATTCTTTCTCTCTACGTCCCCCTTTACCGGGGGTCAGGAGTTGCTATTTCAGAAGAGGTTCCCCCTTCCCGTAAGAGATCTCCCTAACCCCTTGCAAACAAGTGTCATTGGTTTTTACTTAAGAAGAGGAGAAGGCAAAGACATTGAATAGGCTTGGCCAGAAGACACTTCTGTGTTCTCAGAACTCACTGTCTTGGAAATCTATCATCTCCCATCCTCCCTCCCCTTACTCCCAGTCCTACCTGAAAGATCCAAAGAGAGAGAAAGGGCAAGTCTTCGTCTTGGTGAACCAAAGTGTAATTTTGGGCTGCTATTTAAGAAAAAAAAAAGAACCCTCATGAATAAACCATGTTTTGCAATTTTTTTAAAGCTGTAATTCCAGAGTGAATCAATGGCTGGAACTTCCCAGCTTAATGTGAGCCAGATTCCTGCCTCCTCACCCTCTTTCCCTCTCTCCAGCTCTCCCTCTCTTTTCCCTGTACCAAAAGCTGTCTGCTAAACTTCTAAAACACCCTTTGCCTTTTTGACCTTTCAACTTGTCTTGAACTTCAGAAAAAATTGGGGAAATGGCACTCGGTGAACTATATATAAGTCCTGGGTGTGTAGGGAGGAGGGGGGAGAGGGGACCATGCGGGGGAGAGGGCTCACCATGAACTTGGGGCCTCGGATATTCGCTTGGGAAAAAAAAAAAAATTCCAACTCTCTTCTGTTAATGGAATTAGTAAATATTTGTTGCTCTGTTCTAGGCCGGTGCCCCAGGGGGATATCTGGAGGAAGGAAAAAAAAAGAAGGCAAATAAAAATAAAAAGACAAGCTACTTTTCTGCTCCTTTCCCCTCTCCAAAGACACTAAACAGACAAGTTGGAGGATTAGAATGAGGCCTTGTGTGGCTGCTGCGGGCAGGAAGTTGTGAGGGGGCTTTGCAGCAGGGAGGGGGCCGTGGTGGGGAAGAAGCAGGCCTGCTATCTGGTAATGGGAACGCCATTCCTGCCTAATGAAATGATTGCTGGCGGAGTTCCTGAGTTACAGCGCAGCCTGCACAGCCCCTGGCTGGCTTCCTGGAGCCCAGAGACCCTGGGCTGGGGCCGGGCCTGATGTGCAAAGAGAGTGCAATGAGACAGGAGAGAATAAGAAAGTGACAGGGAGGGAGGTGGTGACAGGGATGAGAGACAGAGAAGTGGAGCTGGGGAATCAGAGATCAACGGCTAGATGGAGAGAAAATGATAGAAACGGTGGCAGATGCACATCCAGAGAGAAACAGAGAAAAAGAAACGGATGGGAGCAGACGGAGGAAGAGACAGGACAAAGAGCCTCTGTCAGGTCCAGGGAGACAGATGGGAGAGAATCAGAGTGGAGGACCAAGCTGGGCTGAGGCTGAGAGATGAATGGACAGGAAGAGACCTGGACACGGAGGAGGAGAGAGAAACAGAGAGAAAGGAGAGAAGCGGAGATGAGAAAAACAAAGACGTGGAGAGACAGAGAGAAAGATGGAGCAAGGCAGAAACCCTGACTGTCCGAAGGAAGTGAAGGAGAGGAAGGAGCCAGGCAGTGGGACAGACGGATAGGGAGGCAGGGTCAGAAACGGAGGAACAGGAGAGGATAAAGATTCAGAGAAAAGAGAGAGGAGGTCCAGAGCACAAGGCAGTACCTTCTGGCATGTGAGGAGTTCAGTGCAAATAGATCTCTGTAAGACTTCGTTGCCTGGACAGGAAGTGAGGTCCTAATAGACACTGATTATAAAATAAAGAGCATATTCAAATAGGACAAAATAAAGGAGGGGCAGGAAAGGAAGATAAAACTCCTTCTATTTTCCTCTTCAACTTTTAGCAGATTTTAGAGTAAATGCATGGACGGCCTGGAACATTTTCACCTCACGTACATTGTTTCTAGCTATCCAAGGAGCCTCCAAGGAAGATGTTATGACTTCTACATTTTTTAGCTGAAGCATCTGAGAATCAGGGAGGTGACATTACTTACAAGGTAATATGGAGAGGAAGGGGCTAGAGTTGGGGCTCTGGGGTGGGTGGACAAAATAATATAAATGCTGAAAAGGGAAAAATGTTGGAGGTTAAGTGTTCTGAGGACCTCATTTTGCTCAGAAAGGGCTATATGAATTATTACAATGATTATAGTGATTAATCATAAGCATGGTAAGAAGCAAATGTGCCTATTTAGAAAATAGAAATAGAACAAATAACTTCTGAAAAAGAAGAGGAGAAAAGGTGGATGTGGAGGAGGTGGTAAAGAAAATTCTATTCACCTAATACAAAAGAGAAAAGGAGGAAGATAGAAGCAAAGACAAAAAGAAAAAAAAGATGAAATGTGATTAAGTAGAAATTGCTCATGAAAATGCAAAATGGTACAGGTATTTTGAAAGACAGTTTGGCAGTTTATTATAAAGCTAAGTGTACCCTTACCATATGATTCAGCGAACACATCCCTTTGCATTTACCTAAAGAAGTTGAAATCTTATGTGCGCACAAAAACCTGCACACAGATGTTTACAGCAACTTTATTCATAATTGCCAAAAGTTGACAGCAACCAAGATGTTTCTCAGTAGGTGAATAAAGCATCGTACATCCAGACAATGAAATGCAGGGTTACTCAGCACTACAAGGAAATGAGCCATCAAGCTATGGAGGAAAACTTAAGACATGGAAGAAACTTAAATGCACAATATTAAGTGAAAGAGGGGGGGAGGATCCAAGATGGCCATTTAGGAACAGCTCAGGATTGCAGCTCCCAATGAAAGCGCAGAGGGTGTGAGTGGATGCCGCATTTTTATTGCCCACAGACTAGGAAATTCCCAGGCGGAGGAGCTCCACGGTCGCCAGCCCGGCTGTGCCGGCCAGCGCCGCTGCTTTGCCCCGTGCAGCTGCTTTGTCGGCGCCCCGGAGCCGCGGTTCTCCGTACAAAATACACTGGTCCGGGGTCCCTTTAGGCTGGCGATTGGAGCCACGGGAAGTCGCCCAT
>NW_016107374.1:3812878-3864693 GCF_001604975.1 Cebus imitator | reverse complement strand
AAATCACACTGCCACGTGTGTACCTATGCAACAATTTTGCATGTTCTTCACATGTACCCCAAAACCTAAAATGCAATAAAATAAATAAATGGGAAAAAAAATATTAAGTGAAAGAAACCAATTGAAAAGGCTCACACTGTATGCTTTCAACTACATGAAATTTTGGAAAAGGCAAAACTATGGCGGCATTAAAAAGATCGGTGGTTGTCCAAAGTTAAAGAGGAGAGAAGAATGAAGAGGCAGAGCACGGAGGGTTTTTAGGGCCATGAAATTGTTCTGTGTGATACTATAATGGTGGGTACATGTCATTATATAGTTATTGAAACCTACAGTGAACTCTAATATTCATTCTTGGTGTTGTCTGTACATTCCGTACGTTCTGGAATTGGAAGAGAATGAGGTGTCCATGCGGATTCACCAATGGTAGCAAAGGTAGCACTCTGGCTGTGGGAGGGGATGTTGATGATGGAGGAGGCTGTGCATGTGAGGGCAGGGAGTATATGGGATATTTCTCTAACTTTTCCCCAGTTTTCTGGGGAACCTAAAACTGCTTTAAAAATAAATATGTCTTAATAAATAAATTTAAATCAAAATCTCATAATCAGAAGATAGAAATAAATTCATACTAGTCTGGAATCACATTATCATAATGGGATTAAAGTCTTCAGCTAAAAGAGATTTGGGGAATGATTTTTTTTTTTTTAAATCAACGATATGCTTTCTCTGAGGCATACATAAATTAACAGAAAGTTGAAAATTAAAGATTAAAAAAAGATTCTAAATAAATACCAATCACAAGGAAGCTGAGTTTGTAACATGAATATCAGGCAAAATAAAGTTTGCGGTAACCCAGCTCTCTCTGACACCCAAGTATGGGCTCTCACCCTGGGCACACTGGGCCAGGCCTCTGTGATCAGACGTCTGGGGCATTGCAGGTGGGGCTGTGAACTCAGATTTCACAACTAGTTTTTCATGAGGCACACATTGGGCAACCACGGTCTCTTACCCCTTGCCTTTTAGTTTCCCACCCTGTGCTATGAGACCTACTTTCTGGTAATGATGCAATACTGGAGAGGGAATGCAAGTAAACCACCTCATGAAATGGTGAGTCACAGAGGCAACAGAAAGCATCAGACATTAGGGAGAGAAATGGGGGAGAACGGGTTTGAAGGTTGCAGACCAGCTTCCCCCAGATGGCTGCGTTTCATTGCCATAAAACATACCACTCTTTCACATGTCTTCTCCTCCCACTACCTCACCTTATTTCCTCAGTCTGGAAATGTCCAGGTTGCCATTGAGTATGGATAGGAGTTTCCTGTTTGTATTAAGAAGGCAAGAGCTGAGTTTCTCAGACAACCTAAGTGGGTTCCATGTGGGTTCTTATGATGTATTTAATGATGGTGGTGCTCATCTGCAGTCCCAGCTATTCAGAAGGCTGAGAGCCAAACATCAACTTTTTGCCCCTTGTATTCCTCATTGTGCTGAGGCAGAATAGAGCACTGGGAGGAGAATAAGATGGTGGGAGTGGAGGGGGACAGTCATAAAAGAGATAGGCGTCAATTGCTAATGCCTTCTGTCATGGCTGCATCCCAGTAACCCTACACAGCTTACGGTTCCTCAAATGCTCCCTTTTCTGTGACTTGGCACACGGGTCTCCTCTCCCTGAAATGTTTTCCTCGCCCCATGCCCCCAACTCCCGTTAGCTCTATTACCCATTTTTCATGCCAGAAAGCCTTCCTATCCTCTGAGTATAAATTAAAAGCCGTTCTCTCAGTGCTCTGTATTTATTTATGTTAAAATACTTATCACTCAACATTGTAATGACCCATGGACTTGTCTCTCCCTCTCCACTCCCCTTTTTCCCAAAAGATACAAAAATTCACGAAGGAAAAAAGAACACCTTTTTCCTTTTCCTCCCCTCCTCTGCATCAGGCTAGGTATACGGTTCGATGAGGGCCTGGCATGTGGAGGGGATGAATGGTGGAAAGTCTGCAATCGAGAAACTTTGCTACCTTGGACTGCAGCATCACCAACTATACCTTAAACTAACCACAGAGACTCTGAGGTTTCCAAGGATTTGACTTTCAGAAACCTGAAACAACAAAGCTAGAAGGCACATTGAGAGAAGCTTTTTCCCTCTGGTTTGTAAATGAATTCTAAATATCTCTGCTTTATATCAACAGGGCAATCCCACTTGGTTCTTATTTATATCTTATACTATCTGACCAGCTTCATTTGAAGAAATGGCCCGTGATTTTTTAACAAATAAAATTTTTAGGCCACCATCAATCTGACCAAACCCTCATTTTATAGAATGGGCCCTCGAGGCCCAGAGAGAAGGAAAGAACAGATTCAGTGTCCCATCTTGCAGGTATTTCTCATCCCTGCATTTACCAGATGTAAAATCTTGAGCAGGTGACTTAACCCCTTTCTTTATCTGTAAAATGGGGGAAGAGCAGATCTATCTCATAGGGGGTTGTTGTGAGTTTCAATTGGGTAAGTTAAGCCATGCCAAGAGTATAGACATTCAATGAATGTTACTGATGATGATGGTGATGATGATGGTGATGATGGTGATGGGTGTTGTCATGCACAATTATTCTCTCTCCATCCAGTACTCTCTGCTCTACGCAGCTAGCTCTGAAGCATAATGTAACACGCCAGTGCCCCAGCCAGAGTTTGAGGAAATGAAACACAAACCACCATCAGCCTTGTTCTTCAGCTCCAGTTACCCCATTAAAAACAGTCTCATTCTGGATTTTCTCCATCTCCTGGCAGCAAATCCTCAGACAAGGGGCTCTTAAAATACCAAATTTTTCTAGAAGGAAAGATTAGGAGGAAGTTCTCACCACCCAGTATTGGGGAAAGCCTTCCCATGCCAAAAAGCTCCCTTTCTCAGCTTGGTTTTGCCTCCCTGCCTCGTGTCTTTCCGCCAAGTCTGACTTTCAGTTGTGGAGGCTCTCATTCTGTAATGAGGGGCTGCAGTGGGATGAAAAGCCTCCAGTTTCCCTTGCCTACCTGGAGAAAAAGGTGAGGCTGTGTTGGTGGTAAAGAGCCAGAAGAGTGCCTTGGTTCAAGGACTTATTCTCCCCAGCTTCTAGGGGTGTTGCTAGCTGAATGCCTTTAGTTCCCAGCCCTCTCTAGGTATTGACCTCAGCTGGAAAGATCCCCCTCACTCAATATTACATCTTCCCCCAAGAACAGCCCAGATCCAAAGATTGGTGTGGCAAGAGAATTAAGGAGCATATGCCCCCCCATCCCCAACTGAAAGATCATCCCATATTCAGAACCTCCATGGGGTCAACTGAGCTTTTGCTGAGACTTCATCAGAGCTCAACTTTTCTTTCCACCCAATCCTGATTCTTTTCCTTCCCTTCTACCTCCAATATATGCCCTGCACATTAATCTTCACCGGAGAACCTGTTTCCAAGAGAATCTGCAACCGTGAAGTCAGACAAAGTGAAAGGGGCCAGTGTGAGCTCCTTGTCTGAAGCTTGGCTGCCCAGAGATGGAGAAAACCCAGGAAGAGATTGTTCTGCTGTTAAAGGGGTAAGTGTAGTTGAAAACGAGGCTACTGGGTGATTTGTGTTTCATTTCCTCAAGGTCTGGTTTAAGAAGTGTCAGTTGGCCAGGTTAGTGGGGACCCAGGCCCGAAACCCATTTTCCTGCTCAGAACTTAACCCTTCTACTAAAACAACAGGCCCCCCTAGACCACCTGGGTCCAAGTCTACCAAAGTAGTATCGACATCACAGCAGCACATGGGGTGATTGCAGGTGGCGACAGACAGGCATTTTTAAAATTTGTTTTCAGGTGCATCCAAAATCATTTACAACCAGAATGTTTAAATCCCCAGGGTAACAAATTTTGTAGCTTTGGACAAATCTACAAATGTGAGATGATATACAAACTGAGCATATAATAGATTTGGTGGCTTGCTGTTAGGAAGAATCTGGAAATGCCAGGAAAACTCTGCTCTCATTTTTCAGACGGAGAAATAGGAGCACAGGGTAGGGAAGTCATGACCCAAGGTCATCTGGCAAGTTAGAGGCAAAACTGGGGCTAAAACCAGCTCTACTAACTGCAGTTTGGGGTTGGTCTCCCCCTGTCCTGACCTCTGTGTGACAAATCTTGCTTACTGAGGAACCAGGTGTCCTAGGAGGCATTGGACAGCTGCGGAAACACCTGAGATGCAGGAATTACTGTCCAAAAAGTACAAGCCTTAGCTCAGACGTATCTACCATCTATGGACTAATCTTCCCACAGATCCAATGTTTGGCCCAGGTCTCAATGACCTCCCTCCTCAAGCCCATGCAGGAAAAGTCAATAGGTTCACGCCTGTAATCCCAGCAGTTTGGGAGGCCGAGGCGAACAGATCACCTGAAGTCAGGAGTTCAAGGCTAGCCTGGCCAACCTGATAAAACCCATCTCTACTAAAAATATCAAAATTAGCTGGGGGTGGTGGTGCTCATCTGTAGTCCCAGCTATTCAGGAGGCTGAGGCAGGAGAATTGTTTGACAGCTGCAGTGAGCTGAGATTGTGCCAGTGCACTCTAGCCTGGGTGACAGAGAGAGACCCTGTCTCAAAACAGCAACAAGAACACAACAAAAGCAAACACTGCCTGGGTTCTGTGTTCAAATCCATATTTCACCACTTCAGTAGTTGAGTGGTTTGGGTCAAGTCACATGTACTCTGAACATCTTTTTTTCCACATCTAAAATGGACATAAATGCCTACTTCATCAGGTTTTTGCCTGGAGAAATGGACATAAATGCCTACTTCATTAAGTTTTTGGTGAAATTTAAATGAAATAAAATATAAAAATCCCAAAGCACAAAGTCTGGCACATTGTTAGCACTCAGTAATTCTGAGTTGTTAAAGACAGATTATGAGGGATTTTCTTTTCCTAAGGGAGAATGTTTCAGTTAGCTATTGCTGTGTAACAAGCCAACTCAAAACTCCAAGGTTCAAAACAAAATAATTTATCATTTTTCACAATCCTGTGGGTCACGAATCCAGGTAGGGGACAGCTGGGTGGTTCTTTTGTCCCAAGTGGCATTGTTTGGGTTTACTTACTGCATTTAGCTATTTGCCAGGCTGAGCTGGAAAGTCCACATAGGCCTCCTCAGATGCAGGGCACCTCAGTGTTTTTCCATGTGGTCTTTTGTCCTCCGTGGATGTTTCATTATTCAGCAGTAGTGTGAGCTTCTTTACAACCGGATGTCAGGCTTCCAGACTGAAGGTTGAAATCACCAGGCCTGTTAAAGCCTAGGCCAAGAACTGGCATAGTATCACTTCTGCTGTAGTCTATTGGTCAAGGAAGTCACAAGCCCCACTAGATTCAGAGTGAGAATAGATTCTACCTAGTTCTGGGTGACACAGTAAGTGTAATCCAGAGCTTTCCTGCTTATCCAGGTGGTCCAAGACACTGCCTCATGCACCCAGACTCCTTTTATACCATGCTCCTCACCTCTCCCAGAGTCCTGTGAATTCTATTGTCATGCCATGCATCCTCCAACCTCTACTTGTTCTTAGCTGCTGTCTTTCCCTCCCTTACCTTTGCCTGGCTAACTTGTCCTCATCAGCCTTTGGTCCTAATCCAACCATCACAGCCTCCAGAGAGCCTTATATTATCCCCCAGATTGGTGTAACACTCAGTATTTACTTCTCCAGCCTCCTGTATCTTTTCTCCTTAATACTCATCACCCCTGTAAATAATTGTTACCTTCTAAACATGGTCCCATGAGAGCAGGTCCCATGAGCTTTGTTCATCACCTCATCTACAGCTCCTGGTTCAGTTCCTGGTACCTAGTAAACACTCAGGAACTGCCCATGGATGTCTTGAGCTGAAGTCTTGAGGTTTGTAGTTCGGACTCACAGTGGCCACTTTCACCTTATGAGGTTGCAGATTCTCTAGGAAACATTCTGGGGTGAAGATTAATGTGCAGGACATATATCGGAGCTAGAAGGGAAGGAAAAGAATCAGGATTCGGTGAAAGGAAGGAGAAGCTGATCTGTGATGCAGTCTCAGCAAAAGCCTCAACTGACTCCATGGGGGTTCTGAAAATGGGATGATCCTTCAGTTAGGAACAGAGGGGATATGCCTTAATTCTCTTGCCACACCAATGTTTGGCTGTGGGCTGTCCTTGGAAGAAGAAGTAATATTGAGCAAGAGGGATCTTTCCAGCTGAGGTCAATACCTAGAGAGGACCGGGAACTAAAAGCATTCACCTGGCAACACCCCTAGAAGCTGGGGAGAATAAGTCCTTCAGTCCTGAAATAGGTCTGGGTATCACATCATGCAATTATGGCACTTGGGCTTAACCTTTGATGACATCTTTTTTAAGTCGATCAAATGGAGACTTAAAAAGTCTCAAACTCCAGCCGGGCACAGTGACACACGCTTGTAATCCCAGCACTTGGGGAGGCTGAGGCAAGCAGATCATGAGGTCAAGAGATTGAGACCATTCCGGCCAGCATGGTGAAACCCCGTCTCTACGAAAAATACAAAAATTAGCTGGACATGGTGGCACGCACCTGTAGTCCCAGCTACTCCGGTGGCTGAGGCAGGAGGCGCTTGAACCCAGACAGTAGAGGTTGCACCACTGCACTCTAGCCTGGTGACAGAGCAAGACTCCATCTCAAAAACTAAAAAAAAAAAGCCTCAAACTACAAAGAAGAATCTCCAGTAAATCATGGATCTGGAAGTATTTGGAAAAAGAGGATTAGAAGAAGGAAGAACTCTGCAAATATCATGAGTTTTCAAGAAGAGGGAGACTCTCTGGTTCCTGACCAAAGTTTGTCAATAGTAAAACATATTGGACTCGAACACATCCACAGACTATTCCAATAGAAAGGCCTCTCAGGTAAGTTCTCAATACCACTAGCACCCAGTTCATCCCCTTGGAGAAGGACCTGGGCGATGCCTAGCCAACCTTGAAGCCATCGTCTATGGACCTTAGGAACATTCTCTTGTCTGCAGTGATTTTCTGAGGAGAAATCCCAACAGGGATTTCTTTGACCACTGCATCCATGTTTACATGAACAAGCATTGTCTGGCCAGGGAGTGGTGACTTCTGCTCCAAACAAGAACACAGGTCTTAGGGACATGAGGAAAAGCACTCAAGCTGTACAGAGGTTAACATTGACGGAAAAGACACCCCCCGCCCCCGCCATGTGGTCTCAGCAGTTCCTCCATATTCTTCACTGTCTGGAAAACCCCAGCAAAGGGACAGAGACATATGATCTCGGACCTGCATATGTTTGCCACCACTTCTGCTCCCAAGCAGATGATGTAACCAGGAGACTTTCTTTTATTTGCATATGTGTGTGGCATGCACCAGATCCTTTAAGGAACCAAGACACAGGAGTGACATCATTCCCAGTACCCAAAATGCCAGTGACTGTTGGCATGGAAGCAATGACTACTCCCTGAGTTGTCTATCCTGGAAGCAGGAAGAGCAAACAATTCAGATTATAGGGCAGAGCCTGGGCAGCAGAGGCCAGTAAAAGGAGGGAGAAAGAACCTCAGATGGGCTGAGAAGGTGGCAGAATTCCCAGGCTCAGACTCTGACACCTATTAGATTTTATTGATCACTTTCTACGTATCAGGGCCTGGGAAAGACACTTTAAGTATTTCCCCTTGCTTGCTCCTCAAGGTCACCTTGTTCCCATTTTACTGATGAGAGAACTGAAGCTCAGAGAGAGCTAAAGCTGAGACCAGGGTCTGCCTCTAATCCCACTGGTTAAGTAATTTCCAACAATCCAAGTCTCCAAAGCATAGGCTCTTAACCGTTCGTTACATTGTATAGCCTGGCCAATTTGCTTAAACTGAAGGAGTGTCAAAGTAAACTCAGCTCAATCTTACATCTAACTGAGTGGCTGGGTTAAATTATCATGAAACTCATGAAACTATGCCATAGACAATGCAGCTTTTTCCGCACTTCCTTACTTCTATCTCTTACACTCTCTGTTTCTTCTCTCCTTTCTTTCCCTTTCCACTTACAGAGCTCTGATGTTATGTCAAACGCTGCAGATATACAGAGTCTGGTACCATTAGTTCTGTACTCTGTGTTTCTTCTGGGAGATGTGGTCTTTTGGGAAAACCAGATAAAAATGTAAATTGTTTCAATGCAGTGGGATATGGCATGGTGCAGAGAATGAAAGGGAGGCCCTCAGGGACACGGAGAGGTGACTTGGATGCCTAGAAAGGCTTTAGCAAGGAGAAGCCATTTGAACTTAGACTTGATGGGAAAACTGGGAGCCCTCTGGGCAAAGAGGGAGAAAGATAAAGCTGGATGAAGACACCATGTTCCAGGCTGTGGAGAAGGAATGAGTTTGGCAGGCTGGGGAGGCCCTGGGATTGGGTGGAAGCTCAGGAGGAGAGCGGAGGATAGCCAGGCTCCGGAGAAAACCCACGTGTTTTATGTCAGGCCTTAAAGGCCACGCTAAGGTGGCCAGACTCGACCACACAGGCACTCGGGAGCCCCACAAGATATTTAAGTGGGGTAATGACAAGATGGGTTTTATATTTTAGAAAGATCAGGAGGCAGGTGTGTGCAAGATAGACAAGGGATAGAAAAGAGAAACTAGAGAAACTGAAGATGGGAATCAATCAGAGATTGCTCAATCAATCAGAGACTGCTCAAATCATCGCAGCAGTGTGGGTGAGGCTCTTCTGGTTACCACTTATTTGGGGGCGTCCGATGCCCCTGACAAACTCTTTATCCCACTGCCTCAGGGATGGCATGTTTTGCCCTCTGCAAGCATCTGTCTCTGTATGGGAAAATACAGAGAGGACAACACCTACCTGGAAAAGAGCTATTGAATGGTGGACTTGCAGGCTGACTAGACTATAAAGAGATATTTCAAACGTCTTTTAACACTTCCAGAGCCCACCACTTAGTCTAACTTGCCTATTGCCAGACTGATATCTTTATATTTCATTTTATTTCCATAAGGCCTTCATCTGGGTACAACAGACTTTGGGCTGAGATCGGGGCCTGCCTCTAATCCTATGGAACAGACCCATGGCTGTTTTTTCCCCAACATCCTAGAGCAGAGAAGAAAGAGTCTGGCTGAGGATGATGGCTTCCAGATTCATCCAAGTCCCTACAAAGGACACAAACTCATCGAACATTGGGAGAAATACTGGATATAGTATACACCTAAAGTAAAATAAAAAAGAAAGAAAGAAAGAGTCTGGCCATGGCTTCTCTCTCCAAGCCTGAAATAAAAGACAATTTGGCTGGTGTTTTTAGCTCTCAATTTCTCCAGCTACCCTCTCCAACAAAGCCCTGGTCTCCATTAATACTATTACTTGAGATGACATTTCCTCTGACTGTCATCGTCTCTTTTTTTTCCCTCCTCCTTAATTCCCTAATTTGTCCTAATATGCCCATTGCCTGTGTATCAAGTCATCCGTGAAGCCGCCCCATTTCCAGGTTTCTTCCTCCCCATCAGCCGAGCCTCTGTCTCCCACAGAAATTAGAGGGAGGCGGCTGCAAGCCCACAAGGGGAGGAAATAGAATTAGGGGACGTATTAATTGGGACATCAAGTCGGATTTCGTTCCAGGCACTTCCTTCCGTTAACCACTTTGAAGCTTCCCCTCTGTGGCTCTGTTTCTCATTAGAGGGAGCTCTTAATGGTGAGTGGTATTTACGCATGGTGCAAATATGTCATGGCCTAGCCTTCGGACTGGCAGGCCCAGCTGATTGGTGAGGGCAAGGGGAGGTAAAGGCCAGCCAATGGGGTCAGGGTGGCAAAGGTGGGGGTGGTGCTTGAGAAAGGGCATCAGGGAGAAAAGAAACCTCAGAGGTGTGTGTTTAGGCGGATGAGAGAGATTCCATCAGGGTCCCATTCTGTTAAACTTCCCCTTCCCTGCAGTTTTCAGGCTCTGCAGATATATTCATAAAATAAGTTCTTTTCTTCTTGTTGTTATAGTTATGCTTTTCCCAGCCAGTCATGAGTTTTCCGGCTGCTGGGTTTCACAGATGCCTTGGCCGACACCTTGCAAACCGGGTGAAGTGCCCTGTCTGACACAGAGAAAGGTTCCAGGACACCTTTGTCCCTCCTAACGCTCAACTCTGTCAGCATTTCCATTTAGGGCCACTCCTTGGCTATCTAGCTGACCCACCCTCCCCATCCACCACACATTTTTGAGGTCCTGTCTTTTCAAAGCCTTGCACCTTTGTGGGATCCCCACTCAGAGGTGTTTGTGCCAACACTAATTCACGGCTGTGAGAAGAACCCATTTGCAGAAGAGTATTGGTTTTTCCACCGAGGCAGCCAAAACCACCAGCCTCCCTTGCAGGAGAAGAGAAGCAGGAAGAAGAGGAGAAGGGTTTGTTTCCCATGATCTGTAGTGGTAGCCCCACAAAACAAACACTTCCAGGAGACTCTAATTGGGTTTTACTGAAGCTCAACTGTGGGTGTGATTTTCCTAATCCCCAGACAAGAAACCCCAGAAAGAAAACTCCTGCTGCACTGAGGTGGAGGTCAGGCCCTTCTGCCACCCCTTCAGCTCTGCCAGCCAATGCAAACACCACAGCCCTGCCCTGGACACCCTTCAGTCCTCTCGAGCAGCCAGAAGCCAAGAAAAAGCAACTGAAGTCCATGCAAAAAGTAAAGAAGACAAACCTCAGCCCTGAGTGGCAACCAAATCAAATAACAGAGCCTTGTCAGCCAGCTCACAGACATGAGGGCAAAGGCGTTTCATTTTTTCTTTCTCCTCCCCACTTCAGCTTCCTTCTCCTTCTTCCTTTCTTATAATTAAAAAGAAAAAGAAAATTCATTACAACCTAGGACCTTAAGAAGTAGGAAGGGAACTACAAGTATTAGCAAGGCTGCTTAAGAGTTAGTCTTTGTCTTGGCGTGGACAAAGACCATGAAGACGACAACGTCTCATTTCTGAGCACACACGTTAAGAGTGTTTGGGAGCCGAGCGCAGTGGCTTATGCCTATAATACCAGCACTTTGGGAGGCTGAGGTGGGTTGATCACTTGACATCAGGAGTTAGAGACCAGCTTGGCCAACATGGTAAAACCCCATCTTTGCTAAAACTTGAAAAATTAGCTGGGTGTGGTGGTACATGTCTGTAAACCCAGCTACTTGGGAGGCTAAAGCTGGAGAATCACTTGAACCTGGAAGGCAGAGGTTGCAGTGAGCTGAGATTGTGCCACTGCACTCCAGCCTGGGTGACAGAGTGAGACTCTGCCTCAGAAAAAAAGAAGAGTATTTGGGATGTAATGACATAAATCAATGTGTGCCAATTTCAGAGAAAATGTTGGAGAAAAAATAAAGATTTGAGGTTATATCTAAGAACTAAAAGAATTGCAGGTATCCAGAGACTCCTGTTTCTCCATTTCTCTCCTTTTTTTTTTTTTTTTTCCTGATACAGTCTTGCCTTGTCACCCAGGTTGGAGTGCAATGGCGCGATCTCAGCTCACTGCAACCTCCGCCTCCCAGGTTCAAGCGATTCTCCTGCCTCAGCTTCCGGAGTAGCTGGAACTACAGGCATACACCACCAGGCCCAGCTAATTTTTGTGTTTTTAGTGGAGATGGGATTTCACTGTGTTGACCAGGCTGTTCTTGAACTTCTGGCCTCAGGTGATTAGCCTGCCTCGGCCTCCCAAAGTGCTGGGATTACAGGCATGAGCCACCAGGTGCAGCCCATTTCTCTTTCCTTAATCACCTTCTCTTTTTCTCTCTCTCTTTCTCCTTTTCTTTTATTCTTCTTCCTCGTGGCAGACCATTTTCTTCCTTACCTCATTGGCAAGTGAAAGATGGTTTCCTATAGCAGCCACATGAGCATATTCCTTGCAACACAGAATCTTCATCTAAGGTTCAGTTTTGTCTTCTTGGGTGAAAATATTTTTTATTTGTCCCCTGGGGCTAGATGCCATTTCTGGTCAGACAATTGTGGCCGGAAGAAATGAGTCACCTTGGACAAAGGCAGGTGCAGAGAAACCACCCCTGCAAATTGTGGGAAGAAAAGCAAGGGGACCATTATCTGTTGACAGACGCCCTGAAATTTTCTAGCACATTCCAGTCTCAGCCAGTTCATGATTCTTTCATCCTGGGAACTACTTTCGTTCATTTATTCATTTATTTTATTTGTTAATTTCTTTATTCATCAAATATTTGTTGAATGTCTGTTGCCCTTTGGTCTTGTCTTTTTCCATTTACATAATAACTACTCATTTAATAAATATGCCTTTCATGTGCTTGAATTTATTACAATATACAAGATATGCTAGTAAGTAACTAGTTATATGTAACTTCTTCTAGCAAAGCAATTCTAATCATCGCATCAAAAAAGAAATTTACTTTTATGAGCGGTTCTCGAACTACAAAGCAACTTTTGCACTCTCTCAATCCAAAATGACTTGGCCAGAGAAAAAGAAATGCTTTTCCTGTTTAATCTGTCTCCTTAAAAAAAACCCAACTGGAAAGTTTCTGTGCTGTGAACTGACAGGGTCAGCAGGGTGGTCAGGGGAAGAGTCCCTCCTACTTCGGAGTTGAAGAATGTTAGATCAAGTCTATTCATCAGACTAATGACAAAACCATTAGCCAACAAGAAGACAGACACATCTCTGCCAGACACATGAGGCTTGCACCAACTAATAAGCAGAATCCCAGGGAAACGAATTAGGGGTCAAAGTAGAAATCATTTCGTAACCTCTTCTTATGGGAGGGGAAAATGGGTGTGATGTGCTTGTCTCCTTGTTTTTTAAATATCTCAACGATCTGACCTGCAAAATACCAGTGCAGTGACATACCTAACAGGTGCTCCTCAAACATGAATTATTTAAGAACTCCGATGTATTTCTACCCTCACAGACCTGCTGTTGCAGAAAGACAGGCTGACACCTTTTTCTTCTGCAAGCAAGAGGAGTGAGAAGAAAGACCTTCAGGAATGTTATGACTAGCCTGGAGTCCCCAGGTGGCAATTTGTCCAGCAAATGTTTGTGCGGCACCTACTGCATGCCAAGCAACTTGCTAGGCACACACAGCTAGAACCAAGGAACTACAGAATTAGCGCTTGGCCATTTATGTTTGGTTTCAGAGCCCATAAGTCCTTGCATTAAAACATCCAGAGGAAACTGACAGAGGAGCCAAATTTATCCCAAAACTGTGCACATTCAAGAGGGAAAGAATTCCACAGAACGATGAGATTTTCAGCTGAGCTGTAGGAAAACAGGCTTCCTCCCTGAAGAGTTTATTTTTATTTTTCCATAAACCTAAAGCCATGGCAAAGGGACAGCAAAACTCAGCCAAGATGGCAGCAGACTCATTGGTTGCTGCCCCGTGGAGGAACTTTTCCACTTTAACTCTTTCCTGCCTCTGCCGTTCAGCATCAAAACATTACTCTCGTTTTCAGGACTCCACAGACAAAAAAGGCGTCGTAAGCTCTCCCAACCCTGAAGGCCTTGAAGTAGGAGGAAAGAGGCACCAGCAGGGCAAGGACAAAGGAACAATAAGAGCAGTCGCACTGGCTACCTGCGTATCCATAGAAAACCTTAGTCGTGGTTGTGATTTTTTGCTTAATATCCAGATTTACTCAGTGCCGGGTCCAAGAGAGCAGAGACAACATTTGGCTTGATCACCGACGTGTTCTCAGAGCTCAGCCCAGCCTCTGCCCCATGGTAGATTCTTCATAACTATTGGTGCAACAAGTGGATCTACCTACATTTGCCTGATTTAAGTCCCCCAGCAAGATCTGCTATTAATGTCCTCATTTTCCTAGTGACAAAACAAATTGACTGCTCTCATCTGGTGGATATTAATAACCTCCTCTTATAGGTCAGGAGAGCAAGGCTCAAAGTGAAATAATTTGCCAGGGGATAGATGACTAAGAGGGTAAATGCAAGAGTTTGCTCATGAGCACTCCTCTATTTTTAGTACCTATGACAGTGCCTGCCACATATAAAGAGCTTACTAAATAATGTCAGATGCATTGAATAAATGTTAGGACAGAACTGGGACTCTAGCCGTGGGCCATTCCACTACCCCACACTGCCTTTTCTTGGGTGGCATTTTTCTACTAATATCTGCTTCTGCTGGTCCTCTACCAAGACCTACACAGGATACAAAAGTCTGCACTCACCGAAGCAGATGAATCAGCCAAATATTCAAACTTTGGAATCAGACAAACATGAATTCAGGTCTCTACCATCGGGTGACCTTGGACACACTCATGTAACTTCTCTGAATTAAATCTCAACATGTGATGCTTCCAAGAAGAAGCCCGATTATGACTGGGAGGTAAGGC
Organism: Cebus imitator; assembly: GCF_001604975.1. Classification (NCBI taxonomy): domain Eukaryota; kingdom Metazoa; phylum Chordata; class Mammalia; order Primates; family Cebidae; genus Cebus; species Cebus imitator. The sequence continues at coordinate 3,850,422 of NW_016107374.1, read as the reverse complement.
TGCCTGTGGTTTTGGAGACTCCTTATGTTCCAATAAAAAGAGATGCTTATAGTGCTATCAGGCTGGGATTGGTGACTCTCTCTATCAAAGGAAAATAGAAATTCTGATTTGCAACATGAGCTGGAGGACCATGAATGGAACTAAGGGGATTCCCTGGGTGTCCCCCAGCCCCAGGTGGCTACATCCAGTGGTCAAAGTTAATGGAAAATTATGGCAAGTCCTTCCATTTAAGAACATTGAGGGTTTAGTTCTCTCAGAAATAAAGGATCCCTGTAATCCCAGCACTTTGGGAGGCTGAGGAGGGCTGATCACGGGGTCAGGAGTTGGAGACCAGCCTGATCAACAAGGTGAAACCCCATCTCTACTAAAAGTTCCAAAAAAATTAGTTGGGTGTGGTAGCACGTGCCTGTAATCCCAGCTACTTGGGAAGTTGAGGCAAGAAATTGCTTGAACCTGGGAGGCGGAAGTTGCAGTGAGCCAAGATCACACCACTGCGCTCCACCCTGGGTGACAGAGTGAGACTTTGTCTCAAAGAAAAAAAAAAGAAATAAAGGATCACCTCACTGGGTAATTAAACTCAAACACAAAATATGGAATGCGATGTGTAAGGGTAGCAAATCTTATCTATGGCTTTATGAGTATTTATGAACATTTATTGTATCTTGTTTCCTTGTGTCAGATATATATATTTACATATTCTAAATAATTTTGATTCTCTTTCTTCTCCTTTTCACAGACTATGGTATATGGGAACAGTTAAATTTACCATTTCATAGGTTGCAAGATATTGAAATAGGGCACAAAATAACAGAAGAAAATAAACTTAACCCAGGAAGCTTGTGCTTGTGGGTAAGTGCATTCACTAACAAGATAAGGATGTTTTTCCCTGAAGGGAGGAGGCAAATCTGTCTCTGCTTGTATAGGGAGTTGCAGATATTTGAGTAGAGCATATTTAAAAGTGTAAATACTGGGAGGGTAGGGGGAAGGCAAGTTGGGCTGGTGAGAGGATGAACAATATTAGTCACATCTTGTGTTTTGATTGCTTTGCATCTACTCCGGACTAAAGGTCTGTGAATGTGTGTGTCCCCCTGCCAAATTCATATATTGAAATTCTAACCTCCAGTGTGATGATATTGGGAGGTGGAGACTCTGGGATGTAATTAGGTCATGAGGGTGCATCCCAGAGAGCTCTCTTGCACTCTTACCGCTATATATGGACTCGGCAAGAAGCCAGCCAAACCAGGAAGACAGCCCTCACCAGAACCCAACTATGCTGACACCCTGATGTCAGACCTCCAGCCTCCAGAACGATGAAGAACAAATTTCTGTTGTTTATAAGCCACCCAGTCCGGTATTTTGTTATAGAAGCTCAGAGGAAAGAAGCTGGGATCCACTACTCCTTCCTACAAGTAGTACCTGAGATGGAAATTCTTGTGCAAGTTATTTACTGAGGATGTGTTCTCAACATCTAAGGTGGTGAGGAAAGCAAGATAGACAAGGGGAGAAACAGAAAATATGTGTTTCCCAGTGCAGTGAAGCCTCAGCCTGGTCCTGAAGGGAGCTCTAGAGTGTAAACTGCATCATAGAGTCAGTACCTTTTTGAGATAAAGGAGAAGTACCAATGGAAAAATTGGCTGCCTTGCATGCTGGGGGTGGGAGATGGGGAAAGATCTAACTCTCAGGGACCTGTGGGTGAGGGGGTGCACATCACACAAGAGTAGTGCTCTGGAGAAGATGGCAGGCAGAAGTTCTTAACAACAGCACCTGCACAGCCAGTTAAAAGAATCTCCAGGGATCTGGGAGGACCCTGTTTTAATTACCTATTGCTATGTAACAACTTACTCCAAAATTCAGACACTTAAAGCAAGAATAAACATTTATTGTGTCTCACAGCTTTTGTGGGTCAAGAATTTGAGAGCAGCTCAGCTGGGTGATTCCAGTTCTGAGTCTTTCATGAGGTTGCAGTCTTGTTGTTGGCTGGGGCTGCACTCTCATCTGAAAGCTAGAATGGGGCTGGAGTATCTGCTTCCAAGTTGAGTCACTCACAGCTTACACAGCTGGCAAATTCATGCTGGCTGTTGACAGGGGACCTCAGTTTCTCCCGATGAGGGCCTCTCCACATGCTGCTTGAGTATCTTCGTGACTTGACAGCTGCCTCTCCCACAGTAGGCAATCCAAGAGACCAAGAAAAAAAGCACAATGACTTTTATGACCCAACTCTGAAGCTATGCACTGTTTCCTCTAGCATAATCTGATACAGACCAGCTCTGATTCAATGTATATGTGGGGTGGGGGGGGCGTTGCTACACAGGAATGTAAACATCAGGAGGTGGGAATCATAAGGTCATGGACTTGACTACCACATCCAAATGTCATTTTGAGGGATCCCTTATGGTGCCTTGGTGGCCAGGGAATTTTTAGGTGTTCACCTTTCACTACAGAAGTTGAGAGATATAACCAGACAATAGTCATGTGACCCTAGTCCACCCAGTCAGATGCCCTGTCCCAAGACTTTGCATTTTTAGTGAATTAGTAAATGATGCAACAGAAAGAGCCGGCCATTCACCACAAGCAGAGACATGCTGACCTGAAACTTCCCACCATGATACTACAGCTATGGCTCTTGCTCTCCTGCCTCTTACAGCTTCCATAATCCGTTCCCACTTTCTAAACCCAGTTTACAAAACCTCCTGCCAGTGCTCGGTTATCCAGGCCATGCATCAAATAAATTAAGTTTTGCTTAAGCCAGTCAGAGTTGGCTTATGTCCCTTGACTGATATACTGCTTTTTCCATATTTTCTGTAATGAATATAGGTTTCTTTTATAGTTGGGTGGGGGCAGGGTGTGGAGAAAAGTCCTTTTTGAAGTACTAAGGTACTCAGACCAAATTAAAACTCTTCCTAAGCACGTCTTTCTTTTTGCCTGAATAACATATTTCTCACCTCATTCAGACACAGACATACACAAATCCACTAAGTTAAAAAGAAAGGGGAAGGTGTAAGACCTGTGGGGGTTTGGCAGTGGGTCAAATTACTGTTCGGTCTGTCAATTGTCACCTGATACTATGCTTTTCTGAACATTGGCAAGACACTGCTAACGCTGATGGCTAGAGATAGAACAGAAGATGCCTGAGACATGAAAATAAGCTCTCACCCCAGTGTCTTCTTTTATATTAGAACCGGTGATGCTCTTAAGACTGAGGCCAACTTCAAGTGAATGAAGTTATAAAGTCTGTAGCCTGCTGAGATCGGGGTGTTGGAGAATTAAATACAGGGAGGTGGTCTAGTTTTGTTTTTTGTTGTTGTTGTTTTTTTTTTTGAGACAGAGTATTGCTCTGTCCCCTAGGCTGGCGTGCAGTGGTATGATCTCAGCTCACTGCAACCTCTGCCTCCTGGGTTCAAGCAGTTCTCATGCTTCAGCCTCCTGAGTAGCTGGGATTACAGACATGCACCACCATACCTGACTAATTTTTGTATTTTTAGTATAAGAGACAGGGTTTTGCCATGTTGGCCAGGTCAGCCTCTAACTCTTGTCCTCATGTGATCTGCCTGCCTCAGCCTCCCCAAGTTTATAGGCATTATAAGCATGAGCCACCATGCTCAGCCTGATATAGTTATTATAAGAAAGTCCAACTCTATGCTCTAGGACAAAGAGGGTGAGAGAGAGGGAGAACCAAATCATTTCACTGTGAGTACATGCTACAAAGAGTAAGATGGGATGGTAAATCTGGTCTTTACTCAGTCTGAGCATCCACCATATTGAGTGTCATTCTAGGGGCATATATATATATATGTCCCTTAAGCACAGCTGACTTTTTACATTCAACATGCAACATGCCCCTTCAATACAGTGAGCTACTTTTTCTGGTTCTCAAATACAGAAAGAGACCTTCAATGATGGAAACAAAACTGCGTCTGGTAGACTTACAGAAGGATGAGATAACGGTGTCTAGTATAGCAATAGTTGAAGGGAGACTTGGGGATATTTTTATTTTATGTTCAGACTGCTTTATCCTGTCACTGTACATATAGTTAACTCCCACATAAGAAGCAATCCCTCTGTATGTTTTTTATTTCCTGATCTTCTCCAAGCTTATAAAATAATTTTGACCAGTTTCTCAGAGACTGCATACCAAATGAAGCCCTAATGAGTATTCAGGTTCCCCTCCGCAGTTAATTTGGAGTGCCTTTTCTCTTTTTCTTTAGCAAGTTCACAATGGCCCCAAGAGGCAGGTGATTTTGAACCTGACAAAGAAGCATTCCTGCCTGCTGGGATGACAGGCTGCAAAAGTTAAGTAAAGATTGAAGTAAAAAGAGACAATAAATTTCAAGAGAGAGCGAGCGAGAGAAGAATACAAAAATATCCCAGGGCAACTGAAAACTGTCATCCAAACATATGAAAATGTTCCAGATAGTTTAGCGATAAGCAGGAAATTGCTGAAAAAAACCCAACAGTCATAGAAGGAGAAAATTGCAGTTAGAAGGGAGAACTGGACTGAGCTAAGTGTCTGTGTCATAGAGTTTATTATTTTATTAGTTTTAATAGTTGGGCAGATAAGCTAATAGCAATAGGATTTACTTTAAAGATCAACACCGCAGACTCTGCTGTTTATTATTTGATAGTAATGTGTCTCCAGTGAGGGGAATATTAAATCTCATAAAAAGCTATTCCTGCAGTTGATCCAGGATCTTTCCAAGTTGCACGCACATGGATTTTCCCCTCTTAGTTCCCATCTCTGGCAAGAGTTTTGTTTGTATAATAGTTACAGGGACATCTGTTCCTTGGGAACCTGTGAGAGCCATTTCAGCTCCTAGTTTGGGTTCTATGACCGGAGGATGGAACTGGGAATTACTTTTCTCATTCTTTTAGCAAGGTCTGATTAACTCATCTGGATCCTAAATATATTTGGAGTTTTAAAATTTCTATCTCTATCAATTCATTAGGTTCCAGTGTGATTTTGTTACGTGGATATATTGTGTAGTGGTGAAGTCAGGGCTTCCAGGGTATTCGTCACCCAAATAACGTATACTATACTCATTAAGTAATTTCTCATCATCCGCACGCCTCCCACTCCTCCAGCCTTCCAAGCCTCCATTGTCTATCATTCCATATCCTGAATCTGTTTCTATGACATAGATGGGAAGTTCAGTGTGAGAGATGGGACACCCATATCTCTGAAAATTACTGTGAGAGTTAAAAGCAACAACACATTTAATTCAACTAGCATAGTGCCTGGAAAATCCAGAACACGCACCTACTACATAGGGAAATGGTAAGTGTAGCAGATGTTTGTGGATTCTGTAGTCAGAATGTCTGGGTTAGGAGTTTCTAGTTCTGATGTTCACATAGTTTCATATCTCTCCCCACAAGATACTCATTAATTACACAGGGGAAGATGGTCACTTCACAGTGGGGGAAACTGTAGATACTACCCTAACTAAATGATCAAAGCTAAACCTCACCAATAACAGGGCACAGTGTCGGTACATACCTTCTGATACAATGCACTGCAGAGAACGTAACATCACTTCTGTGCTGTTCCTGTCAAAAGCACCCACCATAAATCTAATGTAACAGATCCAAATTGATGAACTTTCTGCAGAATAACTGTCCTGCACTGTTCAAAACTGTCAGTGCACACAGCACAGTGAAAGACTGAGGAACTTTTCCAGAGTAATAGAAACTGTAAGACATGACATTGAATGCATTGTATGATTTAGATTTTTTTTTTCTTTTCATTTCTTTCTTTTTCTCTGTTTTTCTTTCCTTTTTGTTCTTTTTCTTCTTCTTTTCCTTTTTTATCTTCTTTGAGACAGGATCTAGCTCTGTTTCCCAGGCTGGAGTATAGTGGTGGCATCATGGCTCACTACAGTCTTGACTTCCTGGGCTCAGATGATCCTCCTACCTCAGCCTACCACAGCTGGGACCACAGGCATGCACCAGCACCCCCAGATAATTTTATATTATTTGTAGAGTCGGGGTCTTGCTGTGTTACCCAGGCTGGTCTCGAGCTCCTGGGCCCAAGTGATCTGACCCTCCTGCCTTGCTTGACCTCCCAAAGTGCTGTGATTACAGGCATGAGCCACCATGCCTGGACCTTCTTTTGCCTTTTTTCTTCAATCTCTTTTTTATCTTGTTTTTTTCTTTCTTTCTTGTTACTGTTTCAGCATTAAGTACACTGTAGGGACTATCTGTCAATTGGTAAAATATTAAACAGTGTATCTGTATCAATATCATTCCTCTGATTTTAATAGTTTTTCTGCAGTAACATAAGAGACCATCCTTTTTTTTTTTAGTAAATAAACACTGAAGTATTTAGGAGTAAGGCAACATTAAAACTGTAAGTGATTCTCAAATGGCTTAGAAAAAAATTAAAGCAGGAAGAAAAAACAAATGGGGTAAAGTTAACATTTGGGGAAACTGGGTAAGGAGTATACAGAAATGTTTTTTTTTTGCAACTTGTGTACAGGCCTGAAATTATGTCAAAGAAAAATATTAAATGGAAAAAAAAAAAAAGCAATCTCAACTTTAACACTTTAGAACTTAGCATGACTTGACTTTGCTCATCCCAAAATAAGGATTTTCATGCAAGCATATAGGACATTTTCCTTCAGGAGACAAAACACTAAAACATTAGGTAGTTAAGCTTTTCCTTGAGTGAGGAGATAAGCTGCAGAGTCAGGAATAAGATAAAAAAACAGGACATCTACTACACATGTTTCCAAGTAATAAAAACAGTGATTTTTGGCTATGGCTGTTTCCTTAATGAGCTGTGTCAAATCGGACATAGCAGGGAATCCTCCCTGCAATAACGTTTCCATTTCAAGGTTGTTGTGGAAATCAAATGAGATTATCTGGGAAAAGAACCTGGTGCAGTGCCTGGCACACAGTAGGGCTTAAGTCATGGTGGTGCACTTTGCTGGTTTAATGATTCCTGGAGGGTAAGAAACCTCCACTGTGCCTTATCACTATGTGTTTTGCTCTTGCCTACTGGTCAAGTAAAAGTTCTTCCTAGAAATTCAGTTTGTCTCAGTAAATGACATTCTTACCAGGGTGCCAGCCAGACAATCTCACCCACCAGGCTCATCGAAGTTTCAGGCTGGGTGGCTGCTGAGTGATGCTAGGACTGCAGCTCAGAGCAATTTTGTTTTCTTTTTCTTTTCTTTTATTTTTTTTGTTTGTTTGCTTGTTTGAGATGGAGTCTCCCTCTGTCGCCCAGGCTAGAGTGCAGTGGTGCGATCTCGGCTCACTGCAAGCTTCGTCTCCCGGGCTCAAGCTATTCTCCTGCCTCAGCCTCCTGAGTAGCTGGGTTACAGGCACGTGCCACCACGTCCAGGTAATTTTTGTATTTTTAGTAGAGACGGGTTTCACCATGTTGGCCAGGATAGTCTCGATCTCTTGACCTCATGATCAGCCCGCCTTAGCCTCCCAAAGTGCTGGGATTACAGGCATGCGCCACCGTGCCTGGCCAAAGCAGCTTTCTTAAACACACACACCTGGTTAAAGGTTCATAATGAGCAAATCCAAGCCAAAGTGACTGGGGAAGCCCAATTAGCATCAAATTGACAAGGTTCTGATCTATCTCTTTGGAAACAGAGCGCTGCAATGTTCTGCCTTCTGTAAAAATTCCCCGTGGGTTTCTTCCCGCTCCTTCCTCACCAGCTCTCCCCACCTCCAACCACAACACACACGTAAACACCCTGGCTTTCTGTACTCTGAAAAACACCCACTTGCTCAAGTAATCCAAATGCTGATTTATTTAGTCTTTATGTTTCAAAAAATCCTCTAAGAAAAGTTTCTCTCCACCATTCTGCAGACCGTAGTCGTTCCTGGGCCACCCACTGAGAGCAGTCCTGAGGTCTTAATGAATTGGTCTTAGGCCATAGGTATTCACATCCAAGGGGCAAGGCAAAGGCTACTCTGGAAAGCCAGCTCTTGCTGAGAATTGAGATATCTGCAGGAGCTACGAGCCTGATATAGCTTACAAGGCACCACAGGAAAAGTACCAACCATTTATACAAATCAGCTTTCTACCCCGAATTCCTTTAACGGAAGTCCATTAAAGCCCACCACAACCCTGCACACTTACAATTCCCTCTGACTGGAACTTAGATTGCTACCTTCCTCCCCTGGGGAAGATTGCCACTCTCTTCCTTCAGACCCTGCTCCTGCTGGGAGACCCTTTTCCCATAAAGCCCTAGACTTGATTCCCTTCCCACTGCTTGATCCCCCCACCATAGCCCACCCTTCACTATTGTGATGGTTCATATTGAGTGTCAACTTAATTAGACGGAAGGATGCAAAATATTGTGCCTGGGTATATCTGTGAAGGTGTTGCAAAGGAGATTAACATTTGAGTCAGTAGACTACAAGGGGCAGACCCACACTCCATCTGAGTAGGCACCATCGAATCAGCTGCCAACATGGCTAGGAAAAAATCAGGCAGAAGAACACAGAAAGACTAGATTGGATGAGTCTTCTGGCCTCCATCATTCTTGCATACTGGATGCTTCGTGCTCTTGAACATCAGACCCCAAGTTCCTCAGCTTTTGGACCCTCGGGCTTACACCAGTGATTTGCTGGGGGCTCTCAGGCCCTCAGCCACAGACTGAAGGCTGCACTGTCGACTTGCCTCATTTTGAGGTTTTGGGACTCTGACTGGCTCCCTGACTCCTCAGCTTGCAGACAGCCTATTGTGGGACTTCACTTTGTGATTATGTGAGTCAATTCCCCTAATAAACTCCTCTTCCTCTGTACGTTTATCCTATTAGTTCTGTCCCTCTAGAGAATCCTGCCTAATACAACTACACCCATTATACTTAATTGTAATTGCTTATGTAATTTATTGACTCCAGGGCTACAAAAGCCACAGCTAACATTTACTGAGTGTGTATTATGCACCACACTCAATGTTCTTTGCATGTATTAACTCTTTCATTAATCTCTCAATGACCCTCTGAAGTCAGTGCCATTATTATCATCCCACTTTACAGATGAGGAAACTGAGGACCAATGAGGTGAAGTGACTTGCCCAAAGTCACACAGTCAGGAGGGGTCAATGCCCAGGATCACACCCAGGCTGTCTGGTTGCAGTTTTACATGGACAGCTGGTTGCGCTCTCTAGGTTAACACATCCCTGGGGAGGTTACCTATGTTCAGAATCTAGTAAAAAACAATGATGGAAGAACAGAGCAAATACGTACAATGTGTGGTGGATGTCTGTGCTCTTTACCAAATACCCCCGGTTCTTCCCTCCCAGTCACATGAGAGGCTCTTACTTCCTGGGCACTTGTGCTGGGCAGGGCCATGTGACTAGTTCTGACCAATGGGCTGTAAACAGAAGCTCCCTGTGTATTATTCAGGCAACACTATTTAACAGGCATGTGAAAACTTTCAGAATTATCTTCCTTCTGCCATGAGAACTGACAATGTTTGAGGTGGTGATCCCTACATCAGCCTGCATCCTTAAGTGACTCCAATAAGTGAAAATTCCCCAAGATCCATGATGGACAAGCAGTGTGAATGTAAAGTAAAACTGTTATTTTAAGCTATGGGGATTTTTTAGGTCCGCATAATCTGGCATGTAACCTGCCTGATATATGATGAAGGGGAAACAATGTAATTAAATGATAGCTAGATGCTTTTAATTATATTGATGTTGGTTTCAAGTCTCTGGGTCCAAGGTCTGCTCTCTCTATGTCAAAGGGACATAGCCATCATGGAATACTATGCAGCCTTAAAAAAGAACAAGACCTTGTCCTTTGCAGGAACATGGGTGGAGTTGGAGGCCTTTATTCTTAGCAAACTAAGGCAAAAACAGAAAACCAAATGCTACATGTTCTCACTTATAAGTGGGAACTAAAGGATGAAAACACATGGACACAGAGAGGGGAACAACACACCCTGAGGTCTATCGGAGGGTGGAGGATGGGAGGAAGGAGATGATCAGGAAAAATAAATAATGGGTACTAGGCTTAATACCTGGGTAATTAAATAATCTGTACAACAAATCCTCATGACATGAGTTTACCTATGTAACAAACCTGCACATGTATTCCTGAACTCAAATGTTTCTTTTTTTAAAAAAGGAGATATAGCAAGTTACAGAGAAGAGTTACATGCTAGCACCAAACTTCCTCAAGTTATCAGAATGATTAAATTGCATAACAATTCTATTCCCACTTGTGAGTCAACTTTATTTAATATAAGTACAACCTCAATCATACAGTGGCCAAAATTCCACAAATCGCGTTACATTGATTAATCAAACCAGGGCAACTTCTCCCCATATCTGTGGCCCGTGGGCTGAGGAGGAATTGAGATGTGGCTCAAAGTGGACTAATAGCCTTCCTTTTATCTTCTTCCCAAATGCTTCCCTGCTCTTTTCTAAAGGTGCCTCCTATGCACTCCAGAAAACCATAATTGGAAATGCAGGCACAAGTTTCTAATTTTAAGAATTCAAAGGTAATTACAGAAAAGAAATTTCTAATGTGCCATAACAGGTTAAAATTCTACCTTTCATGAACCTATGAATTTCTTAGGTGGCCAGTGGCCACTTCTTAAATATGTGTGAGTTGGAGTCACCTAGGTCTCATAGGCTAGAGGAGGGCTCCTTGAAGTATGGTACTTGACCTCCCATATCAAAATCACCTGGGAAAAGGTAAAAATATTCAGGCTTTCAGACCTATGAGGATGGGAGCCTGGGAAAGTTCATTTTTATCACTCTTGGGCAATCTGGTGCCACTAAAGAGTGAGAAGCTCTGCTCTTAGACTGTGTTCACCAGGAAAACAGATAGCCAGGCTTCTAGATGTCTGAGGAAAAGCCCAGGGTGCAGCTCACCACAAGAACATTTTGAAGATCCAAGTTGGCTCACTGGCATCCTCAAGGAGCCAAGGTATCTAGGTGAACAGGAAGGTGAGCACACCCAGAATTATGCCTTAACCCGCAGAATCCCATCTGTTATAGGGTCAACTGAAAAGTCCAACTGATCAGCAAACAGCTATCCCTTGACTACTGATAACTGGCCCAGAAGTGGACGCGTGGGCTCAACTAGATTAACAAGAAGAATCTAAGGCCATGCCTAAAAGGACATTTCAAAAAGAATGATTTTCATTTTCTCCATCCAGGAGAATCAGTGAAATACATAGGCTCCCTTGCTGTTGTCAACCTTGTTGTTACCAGAAGGAGAAAGAGAGAGAGAAGGAGAGAGGGAGAGCAAGAAAAATAAAGGGTAAGAGGGGGAGGAGTTGAACTGGGGAGAGAAGAGAAAGGAAAAAAAGGGGGATAGGGAGAGAGGGAGGGAAGGGGGAAAGGGAAGAGAAAGGAAAGAGAAGATAAGGAAGGAAGAGAAAGAGAGGAAAGGAGGGAGGGAGAAAGGAAAAGGAAAGAATGGAAAGAAAAAGGGAAGAGAAGGAAGAAGGAAGGTAGGAAAAGGAGGGAGGGAAGGAAGGAGAGATAGAAAAAGAAAGAGAAGGGAGGAATAAAGTAAAAGAGAAAGGAAGGAAAGGAGGAAAAAGGGAAATAAATGAGAAATAAAAGAAGGAATGGAGGGAAAAAGAGGAAAGAAGAGAGACAGGGAGAAAGGGAAGGGGGAAGGGATGGGGAAGAGGAGAATAAAGAAGAGAGAAAGGAAGGAGGGAAGAAAGGAAGAAAGAGAGGGAGGAAGAGAGGAAGGTGGGAGTGGAGGGAGAGAGTAAGGAAGAAAGAAAAAGGAAGGAAGAAAGGAAGACAGAAAGTGGGAGGGAGAAAGAGAGGAAGGAGGCAGGGAGGAGGGGAAGTAGGGAGAAGAGAGGGAGGGAAGGAGGGAGAGAGGGATGGAGGAGGAATTTAAGTCCATGTGAACCCGAGTTTTCTGTTACTTGCTGCCCTAAACATTCTACCTGATATTCATCAGCATCATCACTAACAGCAATAACATCACTATCAAGGGCTAGGGCAGGATTCACTGTTCTCCATGTAGAACAAAGGACTGCACTTGTTCTTACTCAGAATAAACTTCCTGACCAATTCTGAGAATCTGACACTGTTCTAGAATCTGTATTGGGAAGAAAAGAGGAACTCAGAACTGGTTCTGGTCCCAGCTCTGCCATCAACCATGTTACTTAAGATGAAAGCCAAGGTATATTTTTCACATCTACAGAATAAAGAGGGGAAATCAGACGTCATCTGTGTACTCCAAGGGTTTTAAATGTGGGACCACACAGATAGTCCACGGCCATCTTTAGTGGCCGTATTAGGGAGAGGGAGACAGCTCACAGACTGCTTTTAAAACTTTGTAATAGTTGGCAATCTTTTAAAAGGCAGATCAATTTCTCATAAAACTCAAGGTTTTTGGATTCCTTTGATAAATCAAAACATCGGTCAACACTGGACCCACATTTACATATGGCAACAATTGACTCAGGGCCAGCAGCTGCTGTCTCTAATTGAGGCAACTTTCCTTGAGTCACCCCCACTCCCCACTCCTCCCCATTGCCTCCCAATACCGAGACTAAGTGTCAGCTACCTTTTAACTTCTTACACCCAACTCACTTACTAACTTTCATTTCTTGCCTGGTCTGGTAGACATTGACTTTGCAACTCCAAATCTAAGCCAATAGTCTAAGCCTTCTGGGATGCAAATTCTCTGGGGCCTTTTAAAGTCAATTGTTCTTATCTTCACATCACATCCTCATCCAGAACCCAGAAGTCCAAAGGCCTTGGGGAACCACCTGAGAATACTGCCCCTGCCTCCGCTTGCCTGTGGTCATTCCCAAGGACCAGCTAGTTTCTGGGTTATGTTTTCCATTTCCTCTTTGGACACATCTGTTCCTTTCCTGCTTTGAGATCTGTATTCCAGCTCATGGGTGGTCAGTTCCTTGGGCTCGATGAAGAAGGATTTTTTCCATAATCACCACCTCTTCTGAGCCAGTTTAGAGTTTGGGATTTGCATTTGCATTGTTAAGTTATTCACTGCTGGGGAGTTGGCACTTTGCAAACTTTCAGAATAAACAAACACATCCGCCTCTCAAGCACAGATTGCAACAAATGTTCTTGCCTCCAAATATTGATTGACCACGTATATTTTTTCCTAACAACAACAATCTTAAATAAATTGATGTGTTTTCTTCAGTTATCTGAAGCTATAATTCACCAACAACTGAACTGTATTCTCCTCCCATTGAGTTTCGGCAACTTTGATTGAAAGTATCTGATGGCCATCTTGAAGACTCATAGCATGTACTACAAATAGCTTGATTACTGAGCTGGACACTAGGACTGTATATTTCTTTTTTCTTTTCCTTTTTTTTTTTTAAATAGTAGTGTAATAGTGTGATCTCAGCTCGCTGCAAGCTCCTCCTCCCAAGTCAAGCGATTCTCCTGCCTCAGCCTCCCGAGTAGCTGGGATTACAGGCATAAGCCACCACGCCCAGCTGGGACTATACCTTTCTGATCTAGACTTGGATGAATCCCTTTCTGCACTGGCCCCAGTTTTTCCCTCTGTAAAGAATAGGATGAATTAAGTTGATGGTTTACAAAGTGTATGTCATAGAACCTTGGACTTACTTGAAGGATCCTCCTGGAGACGATAGGAGAAGCTAGTAGGGAAAATATGGCACTGTTCTTTCAAGCATTGACACTTCACTGCGTTCTGTTTTATACAGCCCAATAGTTAATGGGATGAAGAGGTGTTGTTCTGTGAAAGAAGAAAAGAAAAAATGAAAGTAAGAAAGAAGAAAGGAAGAATAGAGGAAGGAAGGAATAAAGGAAGAGAGAAAGTGAGGGAGGAAGGAAGACCATCAGATTAGTTGAAATGACTCTTCTAAGAGCTGAAGATCTAAAGATGATTTTTTTTTCTGTAAATCAAATATGAAATGGTGCAATTTACCCTGTCTTTAAACGGAGGCACCTTTGATCTATCCCAAAGTAAAGAGTTAGTATGGTGATTAAGAACATGGATCCTGAAACCAGGCTTTCTGGGTCCAAAGCCCAGGCCATTCACATGATATCAGGATGTCTTTGGTCAATCTAAGTATAGCATCTCTGTATTCAAGTTGCCTTCCCTGAAAAGCATGGTGATATTACATAGTACTCACTAATGGCTTAATAAATAAGTTAGCCCATGTAAGAAACTTAGAGCACCTAGCAGGTAGGGTGTCATCTCAGGCCACTTTACAAGCAGGTCTGGCTTCATCAACAGCAGATTTACATTCATTTATTAATTTGAGCAAACATCATTGGGAACCTAGTCTGTTCCAGGCACTATGCAACCTATTCAGAAGGTTAAAATGGAAGTAAGTATGGTCCCTGTTCCTAAGACCACAGTCTAGGAAGAGAAGACATGTAACAAGCTAAGTGCAAGAAATATTCCAGTAGCTGCAACTGTCTGCATAGAGCACAGTAGAATCAAGGTGGAAAGGAAGGGGCCGAGGTTTGATACCAGCTGCAGAGGCAGCAACAGCAGCAGTACAAAGTCTGTGATAGGTTTCTACATGCATCCTCACAATAATCATGTGAAGTTAGAGTTGTTATTTATCCCTAATTTACAACTGGCAAAGGAGAGGGTATAAAGTTAGTCTAAGTTCATTCAATGAGCAAACAGGAGAGCTGGGAATCAATTCAGGTCTTGCTGAGATCTGAACCTATGTTGCTTAACCTTGCCAAAAGGAAACTGAGAATAAATACTTGATTGCTGCAATATCTGTTCTCCCATTGCTTCCACAAACTCCTGACTCCTAGCTAGGCACATGAACATTGAGAATAAATACTGCATTACCCAGCCTTCTTTGTACCCAGGTGGTCACATGACTTCAGTCTGACCAATAGTTATACCCCTAAAAGAAAGGATCATGCCTGTCTCTTCTTGTTCTCTCTTCTCCAGCTGGAATGGAGGTGATTGTGTGCAGTCTTAGGCTATAACATTAAGAGCAACATTCTAGAATTGTCAGAGAAACAAGACTGAAGGAGTCTGTGTCTCTGTGTCTCTCTATGGCCTTATGGGATGGAAACTACCTTGTATGATATATGAGAGAACAATAAATATCTATCTTGTTTAAGCCTGATTAAAGAAGAGAATTTTATGTACTAATAATACAGATTTATGTATGCATTATATTCCTGCAATTCTTTTTATGCATTTTTTTTTTTTGAGACAGGATCTTGCCCAGGCTGGAGTGCAGTGGCATGATCTCAGCTCACTGCAACCTCTGCCTCCCAGGCTCAGGTAATTCTCCTGCCTCAGCCTCCCGAGTAGCTGGGTTTACAGGCATGCACCACCACACCCAGCTAATTTTTACATTTTTAGTAGAGACAGTGTTTCACCCTGTTTGGCCAGAATGGTCTCGAATTCCAGACCAAGTGATCCACCTGCCTCAGCCTCCCAAAGTGCTGGGATTACAAGTGAGAGCCACTGTACCCAGCTGTATGCATTGTATTTCTTTAGGTAAGTTGTAGCTCCAAGAAATTAGTGCTTCGTGTAGTATATCTTGAAGTTACCCAAGAGGAAAGCTTTGGCCTCTATTATGGTTGACATTTGGTCTGGCTAGCGTCTACAAAATTCAAATAATCCATGAATGTAAGGCAGATCGCCATGAAAACAACATCCTTCAAGCTATAGAACCGTTTTGCCAACTCAGCAAAGCTTTGAGAGGCTTTTATAGCCACACCACAGTGAATCCAGCAAATATTAACAGATAATAAGAGATCCCTGGCTCATCAAACCGCACATATCACACCCAATATCAGTCCCACTCCACATGCCACCCAGTCAATCCTTCATTAAAATTATCAGTATAGCCATTATTATTAATATGACAGCTGCCACTTAATGAGAGTCCACCTTGCATATTCTCTGCCATATTAAAAATTTAATATAAGTAGAGGTTTTCATCCTTACTTTTAAATTGGTAAAACTGAGGCTCAGATAGATTAATTAACTTTCCCAAGATCACAAAGTTGACAGCAAAGGTAGGGATTCAGCTTTTTCTGATGCCAGAGCACTGCCTCTCTTATATTGGAGTGTAATCCAGAAAGAGCTGGGTAGACCAATTCCATTGCCTCTGACCCACTTTCAGGAAAGATGTGACCAGTCCAGACTGGTTGTAATTGGGTCTCGGCTAAAAGCAGAACTTTATCCCCAGCTCTCTGCTTCTCAGACTTCTTTCAGAAAGGTAATATATTTATCACTTTAGAAGTCACTGGGCATGTTGAGAATAGCTCATGCTCTCTCTCGTGTCTTGAAGCCAGGCAAGTTAAATCCAAATTCTTTATCATCCTGGTCTCCAGGCATTAGCGGACTAAACCCAGCTTGCTGGGCTTGGTCCCTAGCTCTTCTCCCTTAGTTCTCAAACTTGTCTCTTTCCCTTGAAGCTGAAGCCCGGGATGCCTTTTTAGAGATGAGTCTTGCACAGATTCCAACTCTACCTTCTACTTGTCCCTAAACCTTTGACCTATGACAGAACCCATCTTAGCTTTCTCCAAGAAGCCTAAGCTCCCAAACAGTGACATTGCAGCCACCGCCCCCATTCTCTGCTGCTCATCTTGCATCTTGGCCAGCTCTCAGCCTATAATTCTTTCCAAACTTGCCTGTATAAAATAATCATGTACATGAAGTAAAACAGGAGCCTCATATACACACTTAATAACTCTTGTGTACTGTACAATAGGGAATTCAACTTTATAACCCCCAGAGCTTTCGAATGGTTCTCATTTAGCTTTGCATTCCTGGTGTGAGATCTGAAACTTCTCTCTTTCTGCCCCAGCCTGTTGCTGCCTTTTGAAACTGTTGTGTCTCCAGATTCCTTGGGACAATTTCATCTCCATCTCTGCTTTTAATTGGGGGATTTGTGTATTGCTATTTAGCCCTAGAGCTAAATGTCAGGGTTTCACTTAAAATCCCATATTTTGGGGACTGAGTACATTGTACTGGGGAATCTTCAAGTGCAAGCATATCAAAGTAAATGGAATTAAATGGATCAGGTAATCCTCCCGTCCAAGAGCTCAGCTGCAGGGTAAGAAGGTGGGCTCCTACCCTTGGTATTCATCAAATCCCCTGGGTGATGTTGGCCAAGTCATTGGTCCTCCATGGGCCATTTTCCTCAAAAGGAATTTTTCTGTAGTACGTGGCAGTTTCCCTGTATCTCCAGTCAGTTAATTGGGCAATATCTATCTTGGATTTGGGGGGGGAGGGCAGTCAATATCAAATCTTTTATTATACTGACTCCATAGGCATATCATACTTATCAAAAGAGCAAGAAAAATATGCAGTTGTGTTTTTAAAATTAGCTTTATTTTGTAAAATATGCACAGAGAGTGGCACCAAAGGTTATGGAGAACAGGAATTGAGAGCTTCCATCAATTAATTTTATTAGTTTGGACCTTGAGCAAATATCCATGGTGCCTGGTCTTTGCCAGACATGGTGGTTGACACTGAGAAGACAGATGCGCTGGATGCAACCATCGACTTAACAGCTTCGATCTCATTTCACTCCCTACCTTACCGTACACTCTGGCCACACTGGCTTGCTTCAGCAACGTGAAAATGGACTAATACACTGACAAACTTCCATACTCTTCTCCATAGTGCTGTGTCACAAACACATAACCCTTAATTCAAAATGAAGCCAAATCTACAGAGCAGTGAGTTGTGAAGGTGTGGAGGCTGTGATTAAGGCAAGGGTGGGATCTGGAGCCCCACCCATTTCCCCCCATCCCACCTTCTTTCTGCTTCCCAAAGGCACCTCAATAGCCTCTTGGTATAAATGTTCATGTTTTCAGTCATTCTGCCAAAAAGACACATGCCATCATATGTTCATCACAGCGCTAGTCAGACTGGCAAAGACATGGAATCAACCAAAGTTCCCATCAGTGGTGGATTGGGGGAAAAACAAATACACCAAGAAATATTACACAGCCATAAAAAAGAATAAAATTATGTTCTTTGCAGCAACATGGGTGCAGCTGGAGGCCATTATCCTAAGTGAACTGATGAAGCAACAGAAAATCAAACACTGTATGTTCTCACTTATAATTGGGAGCTGAACACTGGGTACACATGGGAGCAATAGACACTGGGGACTTCTAGAAGGGGGAGAGAGGGAGGGGAGCAAGGCTTTAAAACTACCCACTGGGTATTATACTCACTGCCTGGGTGACGAGCTCATTTGAACTTTAAGCATCAGTGTCATGCATCAAATCATGTAACAAACCTTTACAGGTATCCCCTGAATCTAAGATAAAAGTTGAAATTACTTTTTAAAAAATTTGATGGTTTGAGAGAAACTTTCTTTTAGTTCTGAAAAATGCTGGCAAGTATGCTCTAGACAAATAGACTGAGCCTCTGTGATCAAGTCAATTTAAGAAGTACATGATTATTTCAATAAATACATACTAAATATGTACAACATCCCAGAAATCGTGCCAGTTACTGGGATACAGCGAAGAACAAGACAAGCACAGTTCCTGCCCCTTGAGGACCTTATAATCAAGGGATTAAGGGAAATTCTACCAGGGTAGAGAAGATAAATGGGATTCTGCACTCATGGATTGTGCTGTGCATGAGCTAACGTATTCTGGAAATCTGTGGGTATATGTTTTGCCTAAAGTTACTGAGCATACCACACGTCTAGTGTTCCACAAAGCAGGCTTTGGGAAATGCTTGTCAAGATCAATTGCTGTTAGTATCATCTGGGAGTGAACTCTATACCATTACCAATTTTCAAAGCATTACAACATAAAAAAATGTAAATAATCCTGGATGACTTAATCTGTTTGATCTCTGATGATTCATAAGGCATTTTGCGACTCCTGTGTCTTGGATCATCCTCTGAACATGGGTTATCTTTGTAGTTGCAGCATGTGGATGTATCCATTAAAAGAACTCCACATCTAGCTGGTCAGCTTCATGAGGATTTTGTTCTGTGTTTATATCAGTTTGTGGTCATGTCTCTTGTACTCTTTTTTTTTTTTTCTTTTTTTTTATGTTATGATGAGTAGATCGTTGTCATTTCTAATTCTGGTAAATGTAATGTTGTACTCACTTTTTTAGCCATTCATAAGGGAATATATTTCTTAGAGTAGAAATGCCTACGGAGAGATTTTAGCCTTGAAAAATATATCCCCTTCCCAAAATCTGGTAGAAAAATCCAACCAAAGGAGAGAGTCCCTGTTATTCATCCTTTCCCTGGAAAAGAATTAACTGCTTCTTGCTTTGTGTTTCCAGAATGCCATACATACAGCTATTGATAGCATTTATCACAGTGATTATTACTCATGACAACGAGGCAGTGCTCTGCATTTTGTGTCAGGTGCTTTGTAAAGTATTTTCCATATATTATTGCTTCTCCTTCTAACATTCATAGGTATTACATCCTAGTACTATTCCTGCTTTAAGGATGAAAAGACTGAAGCTCAGAAAAGCTAAATAATTGCCCAAGACAACATGATGAATACACTGAATTCCATGAAGAGTAAGTGGAATTCCAGAATTTAAACCTAAGTCCATATGATTCCCAAGTCTACACTGTCTCCTCCATATTTCCCAATTAATGACTTAAGAATCCGTCACCACCAGCTTGGATCTTCAACTTCTTGAGTGACATATCTGTGTTTCATTCAGCCTAATGCAATTCATAGTGTCCAATGATTGCTCAGGAAAGGCTAGTTGAATGAACTGTGAGAGGCAACATGGTACAAAGAAAAGAGCTTTGGATGAAATAGCAAGAAAACTGTATCTTTCTTCAGAATCTATAAGTAATCCACCATGTGACCTTGAGCAAGCCCTGTCTTCCTCTCTGGACCTTGGTCTTCCCATATGTGAAGTGGGAGGATTGGGAAAGATAATTGCTAATATGATCCTTCCCTCGGAGTCCAACTGACCTATAGTGGGAACTGGTGTCATGTAATTCAAAAAATATCAGGATTCCCAAGAAGACAGACATGATGTTGCTTGTTTCTGACATCTCCAATGCTTAGCAGAGTGCCAGGCATGCTGTCATGTTCAATTAGTACTCATTGAATAAATGAATGGATACTGAAATCATCCAAAGCTCTGCTGAGCATAAACACATCCCAGACCCCACATCCCAGAAAGAAGCAAAAAGCCACTTCCTTCTAAGGGAAGATGGATCCAGCAGTGAACCACAGCACTGGCTCAGCCCTTCAAGAATGAAGTGGTTGGAGTTCAGCCACAGGGACAGACGGAAGCGGGGGATAGTAGGCACCCCCTTCCCCAGCATCCCCTCACCACCCCACCCCACTCATGAACTTAAATTCCTGGTTCAGATCTTTTGTCACCAGTATGTAGCCTCTGGAAAACATAAAAGAGAATGGTCCAAATCTTGTTTTTTAAACCTTACATATCACCCTCCTAAAACAGAGGAAGAAGAGACTCAGGAAGTCAAGAGACATGGCCTTCCAAAAATCCCTTGATGGGAAATAAATAAATAAATATATCAATCCAAGACAACATTTTTTTTTTTAGTTAGAAAAACATGTTTTCCTTGTTTGCTGACCCTCTAGCATTTTGGAGTTTGTGGAGCTGACTGGGTGCCTAGTGTCCATGAACATTCACAAGTTCATCACCCTGACCTTCTTGGCTGTTAAATCTTAACACTGGTTGCTGGAAAGTCCTTTCACTTAGAAAAAAAAAAAAATCTGTGTTTTCTTTTTTCTCCAAACACCCTCATTATCGAGCTCATACTTTGGGACCATGTGTAAGGTTGTGTCAGATAGACTATAGATTTCCAAGCAGATAGCCATGGTTTTCTTTTTCCCATGGACTCCCTGGAATTCGCCTGAAAACTTATTGATTATTTATGTTCTAGCATACTCTCAGCAAAGCCATCCAGGACTTTATATCCACAGGAAAACTGACAAATCTAATCAACTCTTGAAACAGAGTTATGTAAAGTCTTATTCATTTGGATGCCATCAGTTCAGAATTTTGGGGTAATTCAGACAGTCTGGATAGAAATTTCCTTTTGCACAGCTCTACAAAAACAGCTTCTTAACAAATTGATAATGCAAAGCAGACTGTCGGAGCTGAGAATGGGTTGTTATCAAGTCCTTCAGAATAGCACTCACTGAGAAGAAGTCAATGGTTAATTACAAATTATTTTTATCAAATAATTAAGATGAATCCCAGGCAATCCACCCTATCTTAGGAAGAGCATGGTACAGGGGCAAAAATATGGCTTTCAATGTATCCAAGCATGGGCTCAAATTCCAGCTATACAACTCATGAGCTTAAGTTACTGTGCAGAAGTGACTTGACTTCTCTGAGTCTTAATTCTGAAATATGGGAAAGTCTGTGGGATGGACATGAGAATTGGAACTGACATAGGAAAAGACAAAGTTTCCTAAACTATGCTCAGAAGGATTTTAAGTCTATAAGAGATTAACTTAGCGCATGAAAAAGGGATCCATGGTTCAAGAAGGTTGGGATAAGCTAGGCTAAACAAAATTAAATGTGTTTGCATGCTTGCTTTGTTTGTTTATGTGCAGGCCTTCTCAGAGCCTTTAATATTATGCTTTATATTGTGACTCTCCAAAAGAAGGTTATTAGTTTTCCTCCTAGAGAACTATGATAAATAGGACAGTCATTATCCACAAATTGAGGGGCATCTATAAGGAGCTGGAGATAGTATTAAAGAGTGGATCCAAAAATGTCAAGATTAGTCCCTACACTAATAACATTGAAAATGGAATTGATAAGACAGGACTGGTCCTTGGCAAACCCAAAAGGAAGGCAGAAGGCAGGAGAGTCCATTGATGTGTCTATATAGGTCATTTTCCAGAGGCAGAGAGCAGGGCAAGGAAGAGTGGATGGTGACCTAAGGAAAAAAGAGAAAATATTTGGGATTGAGACACTGTTTTACAAAGAGTTGTCAGGGATGATCCCTATGAGAAAGTGTCGTTAGAGGGAGACTTGAATGAGAGGCCCCAGTGAGCTTTGCAGAGATATGGGGAAAGAACATTTCAGGGAGCACCACTCTGGGATCTTAAGTGAAATTCATGGGGCATGATGAAGGTCATGGGGCATGATAAGGGAAAGAAGGTCAGTGGCGAGGATACTTGAATGAGGTGAAAAGTAGCAGCAAGTGAGGTCTAGGGGAGCAGAAGTTCAGGCAATGCAGGGCTTTAAGAATAAGAAATTCATTAAAAATAGCAGAAATTTCTGATGCTTAAAGCTGCAGAGAACTAAACAGAAGCCCCCCACCCCCCACCCCCACCATTTGAATAAATGGAGGGAAGGATGGCATCGGCAAAAGAAATGATATAAAAAAATGACACAGAGGTAGGAATTCGCCATGCAGGTTGGGGCAACCGGAAGGGGACTCATCCATGGATGATGTAAACCATTTCTTCCAAACCTTCTCCCTCCTTTCTTTCCTTCCTTCCTAACAGCTTTATTGAGAAATCATTTACATATGATGAAATTTACCCACTGAATGTATATGACTAAATGATTTTTAATATACTTATGGAGTTGTGCAACCATCCCACAGTCTAATTTTAGAACTTTCCCATCACCTTAGAAAGAAATCTTGTGCCCACTTTAGTTATTTCCCATTCTCACTCCAGTCCCATCTATCTACTCTGTGTCTATAAATTAACCTTTTCTGGACATTTAATTAAATGAAATCATAGAATATGTGGTCTTTTACATCTGGCTTCTTTTACCAAACATCATGCTTTTGAGGTTCATCCATGCTGCAGTATGTTTCAGTGCTTTATTCCTTTTTATTGTCCACTAACATTCCCTTGCATGGACATACCACATTTTGTTTATCTGATCACCAGTTGATGTACATTTGAGTTCTTTTCACTTATTGGCTATTACAAACATTCATGTACAAATTTTATGTGAATGAATGTTTTCATTTTTCTTGGATTAATGCCTATGAGCGGAATTGCTGGGCCACATGGTAGATCTATGTTCAACAATTTGAGAAACTCCCGCACTGTTTTTCAAAGCAGCTGCAGCATCAACTTTTTTTCTTAATTTGTAAAATGTGTGAGTCTTCATCTTTGTCCTTAGCTGATTGGGCCAAAAAAAAAAGCACATGATCTAAATTGACCAATCAGTTTTTCCTTTCTAAGATCTTTGTTTAAGGACACATTGGTGGATGTGAGTTTGTATGTACAGTAGTTTGAATGAGGGACATGTGCAAGTGACAGAGAAAAGCTGACCACAAAGACAGGAAGTTAACCTGTAGAGAGAGAAACGGAGGTGACAAGCCACATGAAACCAGGAAAGGTGGACAAAGTAGTCTCAGGTCCTGGGTTTCTGGCTTCCCAGTTCAAGGCGCCAGTGAGGCCTATCATGCACCTTTGTCCTTGTCACCTTCAACATATCTCAATGTCCTCGAATACATTCCATTTTTTGTATGATTTATTGTAAATTTTTGCTTCCAACAACTAAAAATTCCTTAACTAACTCAACACATTTTGGCTATAGCAATGACTGGGTAGAAGAATAAAATAGGCTTAAACTTAAACTGTAATGATACAAGCATTTAATAAGGCACATAGCATGTGTTCAGCACTATGTGAGTGTAACAGGTCCTGGCCTTCAAATAGCACACAATAGGGTCATTAAAGTTTTAGCAAACTGTCACAGAAGAAATAGAGATGAGTATAAACTAGATAAACTATTTTTTAAATAAAGAGCTTTTTTAAAATATTGTTCAAGTAAGTCCTTGCACAATTTAATGGAAAAAAAATAATGTAGTGAAAAATTGCCAAGATTATGGAGTTAAAAGGTCTTAGGTGCTGAAAGAGCTTGAAATAAGACATCCCTTAAGTACCAAGCATTATAATTATATGCTCCTTTAAAGAACCACAGTCAGTTCTCCTGGTGACTAATCTTGAGTGTCTGTCAAGAAACGGAGATGGAGAAGTCACACGAATGTTGGGCTGGATTGTCTAATTCTGGGGCTGCCTTGTGGCTTCCTCTCTTAGGTTCCCCCAGGAGCCTGTCTGTGAGACAACAAAGACTTCATCACAAATTGCTTCCTTGGTTCCCCCAAACCTTGCCGAGGAGAAAAAGAAAAGAAAAAAATACTCTCAGTGAAGGAAATATATGAAAGATCATGGGAAAGAAAATACACACACACACACACATACACATATATCTACTGTATATGTCTGCTGTATTTTCTTCCCCATGATGTGTGTGTGTGTGTGTGTATATATATATATATATATATATATATATATATTTTTTTTTAAGGTAGATTCTCATTCTATTGCCCAGCCTGCAGTGGAGTGGTGCAATCTCTGCTCACTCCAAACTCCACCTCCTGGGTTCAAGCAATTTTCCTGCCTCAGCCTCCAGAGTAGCTGGGACTACAGGCGCATGTCACCACATCTGGCTAATTTTTGTATTTTTAGTAGAAATGGGGTTTTGCCATGTTGGCCAGGCTGGTTGCGAACTCCTGGCCTTATGTGATCCACCTGCCTTGATCTCCCAAAGTGCTAGAATTACAGGTGTGAGCCACCATCCCCAGCCAAAAGTGAGACCCTCTGGGATAAATTTCTTAATTAAAGGGTCTACATGTTTCCTATTATTTGTTTGGTCTCTCAATAGTAGATAAGCCCCAGGAGGGGAGGAACTGTGTCTGGAGTGGTCACCATTGAATCAATATTCTCCTAGGACAGTATTGGGTGTAAAGTAGAGATTCTACTTGTTGAATAGATGAATGAGGTAAAGTAGAGTATCCTTACTTCCTTATTTCTCAGTTGATGTCAAGATCTTGCCGGGAAGTATACAATACAAGAAAAATATTCCAGGTGATAAACTATGGAATCTCTGACAACATGTGAAAGACCCAGGGGACCCTCTCACATGAGATGGGAGATTTCAGCAACCACAGAGAAGCCTAGAAATGAAAAAAATATTTCATTTCATGTATGCATGTATATTCCTTTGTTTATCCCCTTATCATTAAATGTGCTAGGTTCGTGCTAAAACCAGAGGTGATTCAGTGGTACCTCTTTTACAGCAGAAAGAACAGACTTGTAAAATGGTCTTTCTTCAGTGACTTACTACACTCTAGCTCAGCACCATCCAATAGAAATCTAAGGCAATCCATGTTTGTAATTTTAAATTTTCTATCAACCTGGGAAACACGCAAAACCCCACATCTACTCAAAAAGTACAAAAGTTATCTAGGCATGGTGTTGCCCATCTGTAGTCACAATTACGTGGGAGGCTGAGGTGGGAGAGTTAGTTGAGCATGGGAGGTGGAGGTTGCAGTGAGCCAAGATCTCATAACTGTTCTCCATCCTGGGCGACAGAGCAAGACCCTATCTCAAAAATAATAGTAATAAAAATACATAAGTAAATTTTCTAGTAATCACATTTTAAAAAGTAAAAAGTAACAAATTTAGTTTAAATAATATGTTTACATTATTTTATCCAAAATAGTATCCTTTCATCATGTAATCGACACAAAATTTATCAGTGAGACACTTTACATTCTTTTTGCATCCTACGTTTTTAAAATCTGGTGTATATCTTATGCCAGTAACACATCACATTTGCATGCCCAATTTTATTGAAAATTCTTGGTCTACATTTAGATTCACAAAATTCACCGTCGAAAAGACTTTAAAAGCCAATAGCTGAATCATGTTAGTTTTTAAACCTGAATTTCTGGGGGTGGGGAGTTGGGGAGAGATAGTATGGGGAGAAAGGCCAGATATAGATGATGGGAGGAAGGCAGCAAATCACACTGCCATATGTGTACCTATGCAACAATCTTGCATGCTCTTCACATGTACCCCAAAACCTAAAATGCAATTTTAAAAAACTCTGAATTTAAATTAATCAGCTTTAAATAAAATACAAAATTTAGTTATTTCGTCACACTAGCCACACTGCAGGTGCTCAGCAGCCGTAGTACCTAGTGGCTACCATATTGAATAGCACTGATAAAGAGCATGCCATCACTGCAGAAAGTTCCATTGGACAGTGCTGCCTTGGGTTATCTAAGAGGACTACAAACATTGAGCACAGGCACGTGTTTTGCCCTGTATTGTATTCCCTGACACAGTAATTAACACACGAGATGTGTCAGTAAATGATTGTTGAAAAGAATAAATGAATAAATGGCTATTGTCACATCACAGAAGTTGGGGGTGTTTAAAGAAGACTTAATAGAAGAAGAGACATTTACGATAGGTTTTGACGGATGAGTAAGAGTCTGCTAGGCAAATAATAAGATGAAGACAGAGGAAAAGCTTGGTGCATAGGTGCTGAATTATTTTTTTAAGTCTAATGTGTTGTGTTAAAAGGGTATTTTGTCAATCATTTGTTTTGTAAAATCAAGATGAAATCAAACTTTTGCCTAAGTCAAGATGAAATCAAACTGCACTATGTTCTAGCTGTGTGTTCTTGGAAAAATCACTTAACCTCTCTTAGCCTCAGTTTTCTCACCTGTAAAATGAGAGTACTAATTTTGAAGGGTTCTTTTGAGGACTAGAAATAGATGCAGAGTGTTTACCAGAGAGCCTGGTACATAGTAAATGATCAATCAGTATTCAACATTGGCTATTATTGTGTACAGTGTTTAGTGAGAGTGAGTTGTGGTAGACAGACAAGGCGCTCGATGCCACTCCAATGTTGCTTTTCCTCCTTCTTAGCATCAGAACCCTGACTTTTAACAGTCCAGAGTTATGTCCTGCCTGAAAACCTAATTCTGTCAGTCTTTTTATAGCTAAGAGCAGCCATCAGACTGGGTTTTCATCAGTAAAATTTTACACAGAAATGTTGCATGTTATTTCTAGGATGTTTTTGTAGAGGGAAGGCGTCTTCTGCTTTTCTCCTTCCTGCTGCTCTGAATACAGATGACATGCTAAGATTGGCAGATCAAGACACTTGTAGCACCTGGGTTCCTGATGAGTGAGAAACTTCACATGAGAGCAGCAGCAGGCAGTCATTTCCAGTCTTCTTTCACAACAGAACCAGCTTGTCAAGGACCATCTCTTGGGACTATAATTCTGTGAAACAGAGTTTGATAAATATATTTTAGGTGATCTGGGAAGAATGATGAGGTGGTTAATGGCTGAGATTTAGTGAAATCCATCTATAAACAGTGGGTGAGGCTTCTGACCTTTTGGGATGTTGGAGAGATGGTGAGATTTCAGCAGGGCCAATGGTCACCTCACAGCCCCATGCTGCACCCAGTCATCAGTCTGTGAGGTCAAGGGGACCGTAGGTGGTTTGGTGGCCAACAGCAGTGACTGCTTCACCATATGGTGTAGGTCTGTAATTTTTCTGCCATGCAGCTGCGTGTTTATTGTGGTTCTCCTGCTGATTGTCAATTGACATTAGACACTAGAGAATGTTCCCGTGCCTCTCAAATGTATCGTGGCTTCTCATAAACTTTTGTTTGTTGTGGCTGAAATATGGGACGATGAAACCTTTTTCAGCCTGTATTTTTGGAGCAGCTGTTTGATGTTTGTAAGAGAATATTTCTTTGTGTGCTTTAAACCACCGTAGATGGGAGTGAAGTCAACTCTATCTTGGCTTTGGACAGAATTTTTCTTAAATTCTCTACCAAAACTTGGTACATCAAGCCAAGGAAGTTGTAATCATTCACAGAGAGGAAAGTATCTTTAATCTCCATCTAAGTTATGGTATCCTTACAAAAGAATTAAAGCAGGCATTGTTCCAGAGACTCACATGAATTTTCATTACTGTAGTCCAACACAGAGCTTAAGCAATTCTATGCTACTAGAGTTATTTCTTTATCCTGCAGCACAGGCCAAAAATTGGGTTCCTTGATTTGCTGGCCAGGTACAGCATTCAGAAGAAATGAAATAGATCCATCGGGCTCCTGTGCTTGCCAGACCAAGTGACCATTGAGATATAAAACCTTACATGCATGTGATATTATCGTTAAATTGGAATTACTATTGTTAGAGTTATTGTGGTGATTTTCAAATAACCCTGACAACTCCGTGTTTCTAATGCTAAGAACAGATAAATTCTATTAGCAGCTTCCCATAAGGAAGATGCTTTGCACAAATAATCTCAAACCTCCCAATAATCCCAGGAGGTAGGAATTGTTATTAATAGCATTTCGCAGGAGAGGAAAGTGAGGAGCAGAAAAATTAAGTAATTGACCAAAGACACACAGCTGAGACTGGTGTCCAACCTAAGTCTACCAGACCCTCAGGACCATGAGCTTAACACATTATTCTGGAATTACTGCTTAATAGCTACTATACAACCAAGCAGTGAACCTGCTGCTTCTTTAGCGACCATAATGTTGACTATTACTCCATGGGAAAAGCATTTGGAAAGGTATTTTTTTTTGAAGGCATTAAAGCAATGTATTGTTGGACTTTTTCTCATCCTTAAAATGGGGTGTTGACTTCAACAGTCTGTGGTGAGGATGAGTGAGGCAGTGAATGGGAAGGATTCAGAGAGATGGTGGTAGGAGCCTAAGTCTCAGCTAGTGGGATTTGAAATGATGGACTTTTCAGTTTTCTCATCTGAGCTACTTCTTTCGGTGTACATTTGGTTTTAATTCAAAAAAGAAAAAAATAATAGATTTCCAAAAAGGAACCCCAGGCTGTTCAACTCAACACTTCCCATACCATTGCAGCCTCTGCAAATGAGGTTGGTGGTCCCCATTTAGTCATGATTAATTCTGTTAACCACGGACATGTCTAGAAAACACAACTGCCAAATTTTGTGAGCTGAGATTTTCTCAGTTTCCACCCACAGATATGCATAGGTAGGGGTTCCAAAGAGGGTCTCCAGGCATGGCTGAAACTTCTCACATGGGGCTATTCTTGTAGTCAGGAATGAAGCTAAGCCAATCCATCCTGGGTCTTCAGGAAGCATCTTGGCTTTCCAAGTCTTGGGCAATATTAGCCAAGAATTGTTTATCTGTTTTGATTTTTGCACTCTTTCCAAGACAAGGACATCTGTGAAGTGTTTTCTTGATTGCAAATATGGACCCTGTTTAGTTTGCTTGCGTGTGTTTGGTTTTTGTTTTATTTTGCTTCATCTAGAAGAATCACCAAAGAGAATAAAGGTACTATTAAAGGAAGAAGCTCACCTGACAAAAAATAAAATAAGGAAAAAACACAATATTGTTGCATCTGTAACGCTGCACTCTGCATACTGTCAAAGGCATATGTGTATTACTGGATGATAGGAGCTGGTGTAGCATAGAGGGGAAAAAACACAGACTAAAGTCAGACTATGCTATGTGAAGCTCCTGGCTCTGCTCTTTATAATTGTGTGGCTATGAGTTAGTTACTTAATCTTTCTGAGCCTCAGTGGCTTTTTCTGCAAATTGAGAAGAAAGGTGGTAAATAATAATTGTAGGTTACATTTGTTGGATGTTTATTATGTGCTTTAACTTAATTTTTTCAGAACAAATCTTTTAGCTCAGTAGTACTATGCCATTTTAAAGAAAACCAAGGTTCAGAGATGAAATAACAAGAAAGGACTCCTATGCTCTCTAACTCTGGGGAATAAGTGCCTAATCATGAAGTTAACACATAAAGTTGCTGTGAGAATTCATTGAGAAGATTCACATAAAATGCAGCCTCCTAACCAAAAGTATAGGCAACAAAAGCAAATATAGACAAGTGAACCTACATCAAACTAAGAAGCTTCTTCACAGCAAAGGAAACAAGCCACAAAATGAAAAGGCAACCTATAGAATGGGAGAAAACATTTGCAAACTCTTGATATATAATAAAGAGTTAATATCCAAAATATGTAAGGAATTCCTACCCTGTGTAACAAAAATCAAATAACCTGATTTAAAAGTGGGCAAAGAACTGGAACAGGCATTTCTCAAGAGAAGACATTCAAATGGCTAACAAGTTTTTGAAAAGGTGCTCAACATCACTAACCTGAGAAATGCAAATCAAAACCATGTTGAGATATCACCTCACACCTTTTACAATGACTATGATAAAAAAAGACAGAAGCTAACAAATGTTGGTGTGACTATGTATGCTGCTGAGGGAAATGTACATTGATACAGCCACTATGGAAACAGTATGAAAGTTTCTCAGAAAATTAAAAATAGAACTATTGTATGAGCCAGTAACCCCACTTTCAGGTATTACTCAAAAGAAATGCAATCAATACATCAAAGAGAAATCTGCATTCTCATGTTCATTGCAACATTATTCTCAATAGCCAAGATATGGAAGCAATGTAAATGCCCATAGACAGATGAATGGATAAAGAAAATGTGTTACAGATACACAATGAAATATTATTCAGCCTTGCAAAAGAAGAAAATCCTGCCATTTTTAATAACATGAATGAACCTAGAGGATATTATGCTAACTGACATAAGCCAGACACAGAGGGAAAAATGCTACATCATCCCACTTACACAAAGAACCTAAAACAACCAAATTCATAGAAATAGAAGTAGAATACTGGTTGCCCAAGCTGGGGGGTTCGGGGATGGAGGAATGGGTGGTAAATGGGGAGGTGATTATTAAAGAGTATAAAGTTTTAGATGTGCAAGATGAGTAAGTCTTAACTACTGTATAGCATAGTGTCTATAATTAACAATACTGTATTGTATATTTTTTTATTTGGTAAGAATAAAAACTTATGTTAAGTGTTCTTATAACAATAATAATAATAAAGAAGGTGAAAAGAAACTTTAACAGGTGATGAATATGTTGATTGCATAGATAGTGGGGGTTCCACATACATAGCTCCAAATTCATCAAGCTATATGCATTAGATATGCACAGCTTTTTGTAGGTCAATCATACCTCAATAAAGTGGACTTTAAAAATTCACATATTTAAGCCCTAAAATATAAAAAAGAACAGAAAAAAAAACTGCTACCTCCTGGGCATGACATACTCAAAATAGGTTTATGGATATATAAATAGAGTCATTGAAAAAATACACACACACAATGAATCTTCCACCTCTGAGAACTAAGGGAAAAAAAAGGAAGGTGAGCAGAAAGGAATTTTCAGATAATGAGAGCTTACTACTACAATGAAACCATTGATATCCAACGTTGAAGGGTCCACAGGGGGAAGAGATTTGACGGAATGTGATCAATGTGGGAAAAGATGAATAAAGCCTCTATTCTCCCTAAGTCCCCAGCTATTGAGGCATCAGGATGTGACATGGGAACATCAGCTTCCAGCAGGCCAACAGGTCAGGACTGTCAGGAAATACCTGTGGGTCAAACTAACAGGAACGTGGAGAATCTTCCACGTTAGGGCTGGTGACAATGAAAAAAACTATAAAGCATCAATTAGGCCCTTGGCACTGAGCCCTGGAATTGATCTCTTCTTATTCCAAATATTCAAAAGATATTTCCACTTGCAACTGTGTAGGTACTACACCATTTATTGAGCCACTGCTATTTCAGAGTCCTGACTTAGGTGCTGTGGGAAATAGGAACATAGCTGTCACCACCATGGTACTTGTAATACAAGTGGAGACCATTTAAAATTCATTTGGTAGAATTAAAAGTAAAATTGAAATAAAGGTAAATTGTAAAACACATGAATGACAAAACATCATGTACACATAAATGCCGTGAAAACATAAAAAGTATTTAACCAAAGTTCTGATTATTTGAAGCCATAAACTGATTGGAATTCCTTTCTTTTATTTCACTTTTAGAAAAAATAAATGGATCAAAAAATAAATAAAACCAGATTCAGAAATGTAGTCAAAATGGCATAGTCAACCTTATCTCCAGAACATTTCAACTTCATGTCTGGATTTCTTTCATCTACATTCACTAGACTGCCAATTTCATGATGTCAGGGGCCACATTTTTCTGCTGCATACCCAGATGTTTGTTGCTGCATCACCAGAGTCTAACAGAGTACATGACACTTAGAAAGAGTGTAGTAAATATTGGCAGAATAAATGCTGATCCCCAAATGTCCCCCAGGTACTCAAACATTGTGATTATCACTGGCCAAGAAAGAAGATGCAACAATTTTAGAAAGATTTTCAAAAATGAGATGTGGTAGATTAAATTTGGCCATAAATTTTTTGCTAATCCTCTCACTGAGAAATACAACCTAATTCCTCCCCTTAGAATCTTAACTGACTTTAGTGATTTGGTAGACCAATGGAATGTGGCAGAAGGGAATTTCTCAAACTTCTGAGACCTAGTCATAAAAAGACTTTTGGGTTCCACGTGGGCCTCTAGAAAGAATGTTCCTCTTTCTGTGAGGCTTTGGCTGCCATGGAAGAAACTCAAGTACACTGGGGTCTCTGTGCTGGGGAGAGTCCACCTGTAGGCAGCCCAGTTAAGTCTTTGCTGAACTGGGCTCTAGCCAGGCCCCCCAAGTCCCTTCAAGGCACCAGAAAAATTATCTCTGTAAAAGGCCAGATAGTAAATATTTGAAGCTTTGGAGGCCGTACCATCTCTGTCATGACCAATCAACTCTGCTGTTCTAGCATGAAAGCAGCCACAGACAATGCATGAATAAATGATTGTGGCTGTGTTTCAATAAAATTTCATTTACAAAAACAGACGCCAGATTGGATTTTGCCTGAAGGCCATAGTTTGCTGACCTCTGCTCTAGACCAGTCAGAGTGCCCTTTGCTAATGCTGCATGGAACAGAAGAATCACCTAGCTGAGCCCTGCCCAAATTCCTAACCTGCAAAATTATAAGTTACAATAAAACAGTTGTTATTTTAAGCCACTAAGTTTGGAGTTGTTTGTTATACAGCAACAAATAACCAGAACAAAGGAGTTGGAACCAAAAAAATGTTGAGGGTAAGGAGGGTAGGGCTAACTTTCACTCCATTCCTCATAAGCACTACAGTTACTACACATGAGCACTGAGAAGAAAACACAGGCGTTATCTCCCAGGGCTGGATTATAATGTGGGACTATCTAGAAGTAAAGAGATTTGAGCCAAGAATTAAAGAGGATGTTGGAGATGGGGGAAGGACAATGAGAAGAGGGGTAGAGCATTGGCAATGTTGGCAGGACACTCTTGTTGCACCACTCCCGGGACACTGTTTCTGTTGTAGTTAATGTGAATAGTGCCACCTGGAGA
The DNA here is from genome assembly GCF_001604975.1 of Cebus imitator. Lineage (NCBI taxonomy): Eukaryota > Metazoa > Chordata > Mammalia > Primates > Cebidae > Cebus > Cebus imitator. The sequence goes on along the minus strand of NW_016107374.1, from coordinate 3,817,396 downwards.
TGGTCATCACAGTACCCCTGGCTAAGAAAGATCAGGAGGCAGTCTACTAAATAGGCTTTGATGGACCTGGGTTCACAATCTGGCTCTATCTCTTACTAAATGCATAATGTAAGCAAGCTATTTAACCTCTCTGAAGCTCACATTCCACACTTCAATAATATACATAAGTAAAATTTCTAATATATAATAAGTGTTCAATAACAGAGCTTTAATATATATGTATAAATATATAGATGTGTATATTCATGTACACCAACATATTTATGAACAAACAGAAAACCCACAGGGACAGTGGAGTGGAGGGTGGTTGAAAGCAAATATTTTCCAGTGCATTTGTTGATAAAAGTCATCAAGTATGTAAGGAGCCCTTGCTCAAAAATTGTGAGGAACTTTAGCACATTATCTTAAACAGGTCAATGCCTTTAAGAATCACTTTGAGGTTCTTGTTGAAATGAACATCCACCCCTCCTCTCCCCCCGCCAAGAGATTCTGATTTAACAGGCCTGTACTGGGATCCAGGGATTTGAGTTGTTGACAAGTATCCCAGGTTTTGCTGATCCAGAGAGTCATCTGACTACACTTTGAGAAACTTCTTTCTGTAAGCCTCATGACATGAAGACAAGCTCAAAGAGGTAAAGTGACACACCCAAAGTCACCCAGTCACCCAATGCAGAGGTGGGTGCCCTGCTCCCTGTCCCATCCTCTTGGCCCTATCAAACACCTGCCTACAAACCAGGTGTGATGGTCATTGCTATTCTTTACTGTGTCCCCAGGTTCCCATTTAAAGGCCTGGCATTGAGCAGCTTCTCAGCAACTATTGGCTGAACAGAACTGATTCAAAATAAATCAAATGTCAGAGTCAAAAAGAGTTTGGGAATCTTCAATCCAATCACCCCATTGTACAGAGGGAAAAACTGAGATTAAGATGGTAGAAGGTGGTTGTCCTCATTCACACAGAGAACAAAGGTCTGGATTCTCAGCTCAGCATACTTTGCTCTCCCCCATTTAGGACTCTGCGCAAAAGTGACATGCTAAATAAATGTGGCATGCATTCTGGTCAGTGGTAAACTGAAGCCAAGAGTGATCAAATCCCACCTAGTTCCCATGACACTATAAATCTCAGCATTATGTTAAACGTGGTGGGTAGCAGAATTACCAAAATCATCGTGAAATCAGCCCTTTCTTGGTCTGGCAAAATTGCTCTCAACTGTCATTCTATTATTCCATGTTATGGCCCTGGGATCAGTCTAAACAATTCCCCTTCTATAATAAAAAATATATATATATATTCCGTTGCTAACGTCCCCAGCTCCCTTTAGTGAAGGGAGCAGCTGCCAGGTGGGATAACGGAATGCTGGACATGCGAGATGGCAGGGCCAACAGCATAGTGAGCTATTACGAGTTCCGTTTATTTTGCTTGGACAACAATTCTTAGAAAAAGGGAATTAAAGGCTGGAGTCTGCATTCTCTAAACTTCTCTGGACGATGCATGAACTATCTCTTTTTACACAAAGGATTGTTTTGTCATCCATTTGGGCTTGTAATTACAGCTCCCACAGTTGATGACCAAGGGAAACGAGCAAATAACTTAGCTTGTGTGTGCCTCAACTTCCTCAAATGTAAAATGGGGGTGAAACAACAGCATCTACCTCTTGGGATGGGAAGATGGAAAGAAATAATTTATGTAAAGTTCTTGGCCCAGAGTAAGTGCTCAATAAATGTTTACGTGAGGTGCCATTTGCAGCTAATAGCCTAACAATGGAGTTTTCATTTAGTTCTTTGGGTTGTAGACTCTTCTATAACCCAAAGACTCATTATGTAGTTCTTCTTTGGTTCTGTATACTCTCAAGCAAAGTTTCCATGTAGCTGGGTTTAAGAAAGCTGATTTGGGTTATGTCTTGCTAAGGCCCCATAAAATGATCGCAGTGTGAGAAAGGAAGGCAAAGTTCTCTCTTGAAACCAAAAACATGAGACTTCTTTGCTTTTATTTCCATTCAGGACACCCATAATGGTTTCTGTTTAAAGGTGGGTGACACTGGGAAAATTTATTCAGGAGTGAGACAGAGAAAGCCAAGAAGTCACCAAGGCAACTCTCTTCCAACAGAGAACAGAAAACCCCAACATACGATTCCCAAACTGTTCTTGCAGAATGCTAAGGTGGGAAGGAGCCATGGGTTGATTTAGTCTGGTGGTCTCCAAACCTGGCTTTGCTTAAGAATCTCCTGGAGAAGCATGCAAAAAAAATACAGACTCACAGGCCTTGGCTTGTAGATCCTGACTGAATAAGGTTAGGATCTGGGAATCTGTATTATAACACTATTTTCCCCAGGTGATTTTCATGTAGAAACTCAAAGAATGGAATCTGGGAATCATTGATCCAGCTTAATTGTAACAGATTGAGAAATTGAGGCTCAGGGAAACAAATGACTTGTCTAAGGCCAGCCAGTGTTAGAGATGAGTCTCTAATCCAGGATTCTGATTCAGCCACACTGCACCCTTTGGAAGTATTTCTAGGGGATTCTAGTGCATTTTCTCAGATTGGTGTTGTCATTAGACCACACATGAAGAATCTCAGTCCCTTCTCTTCAGTCTCTAGGTCTCAGAGAACCATGAGGCATCCTCTGAAAAACCAATTGGGAATCAGTCTTTTAATATTTCCCCATTATTCCCAAGGGTACCTTCTCCCACACCCTTATCTTCCCCTTACCCAGGCAGAGTTCACAAAATAGGTAACTAAAACAAAACAGAGGAATAGACGCATTCTGCAAGTTTGTAGAAACAGCCACTAAAGCTATTAGCAGACCGTTAACACCAGCCTGACTGGGAATTCTTCCTTTTTTTTTTTTTTTTTTAAGACTAGAATGGTTTTAACATCTCTGATTGCAACTACTGATCTGGGGACACAACCTTGGTATTTAACTCTGCATCTGCTGGTGCAGCAGCTCTGTTAAATGGCCCCTGGATACCTGGGTACCATTCAATGCTATCAAGATCTTTAATCTTGAAAAGCCACAAGATAGGACCCTTTCCCCACTTTTTTTGCATGTGGTTACCCAGGACTTAGGTGCAAGTGGATTAATGTTTCAAAGCTTTCCGAGATATTTGGATAAGTACACCTGATAGTCTAGATTCTGGGGGCTCAGGAGACAGAGTTTATGCACACATGCTTTATGAGGTAGACATTGCTATGGCCTTCATAATGGAGATATTTCTACTTATGGCAGGAAGTAAGATTGTGTACAGAAGCCGGAGGATGAAGAGAGTATCTGGTAACACGTCATTCTCCAAGCAAGACTGGTATTGCAGTAGATATGCTGGAAGAAAAGCACAGAGTGAGAGCATGACCTTTCTCTTGTCTGTTTGTTGACCTAACCTAGTACCTTGGTAATGAAGGGACATTATAGATGCTTACTGGGTATTTAGCAAAATTCAACTCACATCTCTCTCCACTCAGCAGGGATCTTTCAATTCCTAAGACAGAAAGCAATGAGAAGCTGAGATTGACCTTGCAGTCAGGAGACAGACAGACCTGAATTTGGTTGTTAAGTCATTTACCAGCTGTGTGGCCTTGGTCAAGTTGCTAAACTTCTCTGAGCCTCAATTTCTTCATTTATAAAATGGGGGAAGCAGAGGTTGCTGTGAGACAAGATCATGCCGCTGTACTCCAGCCTGGGCAACAGACCCAGACCCTGTCTCAAAATAATGGTAATAATAACTAATAATAATAGTGCCTAGGAGTGTAATTAGTGATGTAATGTATGGAAGCAGTCAATAAACGGTAGTTGTTGCTGAGGTTGCAGCAGTTATTATTTGGATGGTTCAAGATTCCAACATATCAGATTCTCATCTCCTAGAAAAAGGAAAACTGAGGCTGCTGAAAGCCAGGGCTATTCCCCAAAGATTTTATTAATACATTAGCTAGGACCTCTATGTTTGTAAGAGACAGGAACCCAAATAAATGGGCTTAAGGAAATTAAAATAATTTATTGATTTACATAATTTAAAAGTCCAGAAGTGAAGTCTGCTTTCAGGCATGATTGAATTCATGTACTCAAATTATGTTATCAAGTTTTAGTTTCTCTCCCAATTTTTACTTTTATTTTCTACTGAGTTGAAATTATTATCAAGATGGCAGCTTCATCCTTATTCCCCACCAGCCTGGCAAATCCAGCAGAAAGAGAACTCCAGCTATCCAATAGTTTCAGTGAAAACCCAGGGGCCTCCCCTCATTAGCTCTGACTGTGGCAGCTTGGGTCATGTGCTCGGCTTTGGGCCAATCACCATAGCCATAGGAAAGTGGAACTCTCATTGGCTAGGCTGAGTCATGTGATTCCACCTGATTATTGAGACTGTACCTAAAGTCACATTGGCTAAGAATGGCATAGGGAGCATCCCCTGCAAAATGCTGGAATTACAAGCATGAGCCACTGCACGGGGCCTCTGGTGAGGGTATATATGTGTGTGTGTGTATGTATATATATATATATATATACATACACACACACACATATCTATACA
>NW_016107374.1:3775903-3812859 GCF_001604975.1 Cebus imitator | reverse complement strand
ATATATATATGTATATATATTTGCCCTCCAGGAGGATATATATATATATATATATATATATATATATATATAACAGCTATCAAAATTCAATGCATATGTCCTTTAAGAATTCTAGGAATTTATCCTACTGTAAAGGGCAAAATAATCTATATACAAGCACCATTAGTAACAGCAAATGATTGCAAACAATCTAAATATCCATTCACTAGGGGACTGGCTAAATAAATGATGGTGCATACATTCAATAGAATATTATAAAATGACAGCTGGAAAAAGGAATGAAGAAGCTCTTCATGCAATGATTTGGGATGAACTGCAACATATATTAAGTGAAAAAGGCAAGATGCATAATAGTTACTATAGTATGCTATTTATGTTAAAAACTTGCAGGTACAGCAAAGAAAAGTATTCATAATTGCTTTTATAAACATAAAAATTCTCTGGAAGGGCTAGACATAGTAGCTCATGTCTGTAATCCCAGCACCTTGGGAGCCAAGTGCTTGAGACCAGGAGCTTGAGACCAGCCTGGGCAACAAAGTGAGACTCTGTCTCTAAAAACATTTTTAAAAATTAAAAACAAAATTCTCTGTAAGGAAAGTGGTAAATGGTAGTTACGTGATTATAAGGGAGCAAGGCTTTTCATTGCATAGTTTTATACTTTTTGATTATTTAGCTATGTAAAATATACTATCATCTGTTCAAAAATCAAATATTTTTTAAAACAAGTTATATATATAGTAGAGTCTTAATATTTTAAAAAGACATATAAATGCATAGAAAAAAAGGAAAAAAAATATACTTAAATGTTAGAGTGGTTATTACCGCTTAGTGTTGGGATTACAGGTGATATTTACCTTCTTCTAAAGTCTTTTTGGTATTTTCTGAATTTTCAACAAAGAAAGTATATTACTTATATATTCAGAAAAAAAATAAAAAAGAACAGCATAGGGAGTACCCTGGAAAGATAATCAAGACAAGGAATGAGAGAATGAATTATGAAGAAACAAAAACAAAAGTTAAACCCTCTATAGTGAGCGTTCAGGTAGGTGGGACAGTTCTTCCCCAGACACAGAAGTAGTTCCTTAATCTTAGCAGCAGTGGGAGAAGCAGTGTTTGGAGGTCGGGCCAGGTCAGCATCAGATGGAGTTCTAACCCAATTCTTCAATTCTCTTCAAAGCCAGACTCAGCATGGGCTCTGATGGCATCAGTGGGAAAACTGAAAGGAAGCAAAGACGGAGGAGCCAGTGTAGGATTCTGATTGTCCAGGCTTGTGTCATGTGGCCACTTCTGTATACAGAGGACTTACATACAAAGAACATTAACTTTTTGTTTTTTCAGAGTTCTCCAGAGAAACAGACCCAACAGGGCGTGTGTGTGTGTGTGTGTGTGTGTGTGTGTGTGTGTGTGCCTGTGTGTGTGCACAAGGAGGAACAGCGCTTCCCTTGCCCTGGCTGTGGAATGCAGCCTTCACTGGTTTTCTTTCTTTCCCTGTCTCACCTTCCCATCCCTCCCAGTGCTTCGTGGGATCACACCCCAAATACACCACTTCAACCCAAATCCTGTCTCAGGGTCATTACTTTAAATCTGGCCATCCAGAAACACAACTTGAGTCATCCTATTTCCCCATGTAAAACTCATCACTGCTCTCAGAAGAGCCCAGATTCTTCAACAGGGAATATGAGGTTCTTCAAGCTCTAGCCACTGCTCACTGTTTTGACTTCATCTCCTGCTCACTCCCACATACCACTCTATACAATTCTTGGAGTCCCCTGAAAACGCCATAGTGGGGGCCTGCCTCCAAGCCTTTAAACACACTGCACCGTCTTCCAAGAATTCCCTTCCTGACCCCCATTTCCTCTGTCCCACATCATCCCAGTCTGGATCAAGTGAACTCTTTTTACTGAAGATAAACTCAAGAATTTTCTTGTCCTAAAACCTTTTCTAACACTGGCCCCCACCCCCAGCCTCATAAACAGGGTCAGATATCTGCTCCTTAGTCTTTCAACTTTACCCTGCACATCTTGATTAGAACACTTCCCGTGCTCCATGTACCTGTTTACATGAATTATGTTTCCCATTTAAGAAGGAGTTTTTTTTTTTTGAGACAGGGTCTTGCTCAGTTGCCCAGACTGAAGTACGATAGCATAATCATGGCTCACTGCAGCCTCGACTGACCAACCTCAAGCAAACCTCCTACCTCAGCCTCCCAAGTAGCTGGAACCACACACCACCACAACTGGCTATGTTTTTTTGTTGTTGTTTTTTGTAGAGATGGGGCCCCCCTATGTTCCCCAGGCTGATCTCAAACTTCTGGGCTCAGGTGATCCTCCTGCCTCAGCTTCCCAAAGTGCTGGGATTACAGGTATGGGCCACCATGTCCAGCCAAGGAGACTTTTGACAATCAGGACACCTTATTTTATCCTCAGATTGTAGTACAGTAACCAGCATGTTACTAGCAATTACACAATGCTTCTTGAATGAACAAGGAAGTACTCTGAAGAACCCAGGAAGTATTAACACCCACCCTTATCCCTTTACCCACAACTTGCTTTCTCAGAAAGAAAAATAAAAATATTTTAAAAGGGCTCTGAAGTTGATAGAATACTGATGTATTAAATGCGTATTGGTAAACGTTGGCCCAGTGGCTGGGAAGTTCATATAGAATAATGATAATGAAAGATACTTTGTAAACTCTTAAGTACCAAGGATATATTCAGTGGTGTTTTTATTACAAGTAGCATCAGTAATTTAGGGAAACAAGAAAAGTAGAAACCAGGGTGCCTTGTTGAAAGTCTTTCAGGAAGTAAATAGGAAAGGCAGGATTACAAGGATGTTTCTGAATTTTGTCCCAACATTTTCCACATGTAAATAGGCATCAAAAACATGACCGCAGATGTGGAAATAAAAGACAGTTCAAGCTTTTCCTGAAGTTTGGAGATAAAAAAGTCAGAATCTAATGAATCTTAAGAACAGTTCCCTCCTGAGTTCCCTGATCCAGACCCTTTGCAGACATTATCTGTAAGCCTTATGACTCTGCTGTCTCCTGAATATCTTAGCTCCAATTTAAAGAAAGAAAATAGAAATGTACAGGGGTTAGGTCACTTACCTGGAGAGGTGAAGTGACTTATGCCTGTAATCCCAGCACTTTGGGAGGCCAAAACTGGAGGATTGCTTGAGGCCAGGAGTTTGAGACCAGCCTAGGCAGTATAGCAAGTGAGACCTCTGTCTCTACAAAAGAATTTTAAAAGGGTCAGGCACCATGGCTCATGCCTGTAATCTCAGTACTCTGGGAGGCCAAGGCGGGAGGATAGATTGAGACCAGGAGCTTGAGACCTGCCTGGGGCAACATAGTGAGACCCTGTCTCTACTAAAAATTAAAAAATTAGCCAGTCATGGTGGTGCATATCTGTAATCCCAGCTACTCAGAAGGCTAAAGTGGGGGGATTGCTTGAGTCTGGGAGGTAGAGGCTGCAGTGAGCCATGTTTGTGCCACAGGCACTCCAGCCTGGGTGACAGAGCAAGATTCTGTCTCAAAAAATAAAAATAAAAACAAAAAAATTTTTTAATAATTTTAAAAATAATAAAAATAGAGGCTGAGCTCAGATTCAAACCCAGATATGGTTCATCCCAGAACCTTTTGTCTCCTGCCTCCCACCACTCTCAAAAAGAGAAGCTGACATTGCTAAGCAGTTCTGTGTGTCAAGCACTTACTTACTGTAATCCTCATAATAACACTGCAAGGTAACTTCAGTTATAATTTCCCCAGTTGTGCAGATGAGGAAACTGTTTCATGGAAGGTCAAAGGTCAAACAAGAATTTGGCCCCTTTGAACATGAGAGACCATGTTCTTTCTATGCCTTCCTGTTTCTTAGTTCTGGCTGTTCATCAGAAAAAAACAAAGAGCTTTTGAAAAACTATGAATCTCCAGATACCATCCTATTTAAGCCTGATGCAATCATTGCCACCACAAAAAAACAAAAAAACAACAACAAAAAAAACTGTGGAAATTAATTAGGTGGGTGAAGGCAGAAGACTGGTTCGAGCCAAAGCACCACAGAGAAATACAAAAGGATTTCTGCAAATGTGTACCCCTTGTCCTGAGGCTGACAACTTTGCAATTGAGGAAGTAGAAAACTCTGGCCTTGAATGTATATGGCTTACAAGACAGCACAGAGGTAGAGTCACAAGAGAATAAAAATTAAAGTATGAGATTACTTTAAGGTGGGGATTTCATAAGTGGCTCTCTTGGAGTGGTTAAGTAAGCGATAGCACAGCCACACAAATAGCTACTTGGTAGCCTTGAAATGGGATGAATTTGTTGTAAAATTCCTAGACATGCAAAGATGTCCAGGGCATGATAAACAAAAAAGCCAATGATGAAGCACCTCAAACAGTACGATCCTGTATGTAAGTATAATAGGAGCATGCTACTGCACTTTTTAGAGCATAGTAGCATATACTAGCGGGGTGCAGTGGTTCATGCCTATAACCCCAGCACTTTGAGAGGTTGAGGTGGGAGGATCACCTGAGGTCAAGAGTTCAAGACCAGCCTGGCCATCATGGTGAAACCTTGTCTCGACTAAAAATACAAAAATTAGCCAGGCACAGTGGTGCATGCTTGTAATCCCAGCTACTCAGGAGGCTGAGGCAAGAGAGCTGCTTGAGCCTGTTAGGCAGAGGTTGCAGTGAGCTGAGATTTCACCACTGCACCCCAGCCTGGGTGACAGGGCAAGACTCCATCTCAAAATCAAACAAAAAACCATTGCAGCATATACTATAGTACAATACAGAATAGTACTATGTAATGTAGTAGATACTATATGTGTGTGTATACAATATAAATGTATGATGTTCACATACATAGTAATTGTTCTATGTAAATACAGCAGTAAATAGTAAATACAGTAATTGTGCTGCATTTCGTATGCATCTATAGAAAGTATGAGTAGGTTATATATGAATATAGTATGGTCCTGTTTGTTACGTAGTTGGAATACACATAAATATATAGACAAATGCTCATCAAAATATTGATAGGAGTGGGGTTTGGAGGGATTTTTTTTCTTCCTTCCGCAAATATTTATTGGGTTCTAATTAGTACCAGACATCATCTTTCTTCCTTATATCTTCTTGTAATTGCGTTAAAATTCTAAAAGCATGTCTTTGGTTTTACCTCGATGAACAGATACTTTGAAAAGAAAATGGGCTCCTGTCAATATTTCCAGTAACCACAGATGGGGCCTCTGGCGACATTTTCAGGAGACCCAGGAGAAGGAGAAAGGCAAGCCGAAGGGAGGCAGACATGGACTCCCCCTGCCTCCTCCTCCCGCTTCTGCACACTCATTTTTTTTCTTTTCTTTTGGTCGGGGGTCACCATCTGTACATTTGTTCTGCACACAAATAAAGCCATCCATCTCCCTTACAGTGGTGTCATGTAAGCTCAGGAAAAACCACAGCGCACAAGGGGGGCCCTGAGTGGGAAAAACACTTATCTGCCTCGCCGAGTTCAGAGCTCCCCCTAAGGCGTCCTTCGCTGGACTCAGGGGGTGGGTTTTGTTTATTCCCCTGGCTCACAATGAAATGTCAGGAACACATGCTCAGGGTGAGGTGGGGCCCTATGGAGGTTAAAAATGGAACAGCGGCTTTGATCTCAGGCCAACACCAATGACGCTCGGGGTTGGGGCCAGAGGGAGACGTCATGTTCCCTCACTGTCTCGGCAGAAGGCGCAGACAGTCCCCTCCCGCCTCCAGGAGCAGGCGCAGCCCCAGACTGGGAAATGGACTGGAGGCCCCAGACCAGGAGTGGGGCCTGGGGAGCTGAGAGAAGCGGGCCTTCTGCGGGGTGGGGGGCGGAGGGCCTTCTCCACTGCAAGTGGGAAGCCCCCATCCAAAAGGTCATTATCTGATGGTGCCGGCACTTGGAATGGAACCCTCAGGGTGGCTGGAGAGGGGACAAAGGTCGGGAGGTCCAGGAATCTCCTCCGCGTTCAGCGGGAGCCACGGCCGCCACGTGGTGCTCACCTTCCTAGACTGCCTTCCTGTGGTGCTCGGAGCGCCTCTCTTCCCGCATCCAGCCCGTGTCTGCGGGGGGTCTGGTCTGCTCTGAAACTGGACCGAGTGCTGGAGATGTCTATATATATTTATGTGTATTCCAACTACGTAACAAACAGGACCATACTATATTCATATATAACCTATTCATACTTTTTCTCAAGGCCTGGTGGGAAAGAGAGGTGCGGGACAGACAGTAGCAACAATGGCAAGGGTTCTGAGGAGCGCGAGTGGAGGGGGCAGGAGACCACCCTGGGGCTGGCAACCTGGGCTTGGCCGGGAAGAGCAGGGAGGGAATCTTGGAGAAAGCTGGAGATACGTAGACTGAGGCCTGGAGAATACAAATAAGAGCTCACTGGGTAAAAGAAGTGAGGGAAGACTGCCCAAGTACAGGGGACAGCATCTGACCTCAAGAAAGGCAGGGTGTAGATGGGAAGACCTGAAAGAAGGAAACACAGGTGTGAGGTGAGAGAGAAGGAACAGGGCGTTTGCACAAACATGAACTGGCTGCTCCCATTCTCGGTGACTTTTACTACCAAGTTGTTCCACTGCTTCTCGGGGGTGTTGAGTGAAGAAATCTCCGTGCATTCACGCTGCTGTAATAAACCACTATAAATTGTGCAGCTTGTAAACAGCAGAAATTTATTTCTCACAGTTCTGGAGACCAGAAGTCCAAGATCAGGGCACCCACAGATTTAGTGTTTGGTGAGGGCCACTTCCTGGTTCATAGATAGCCATCTTTTTGCTATACTTTCACTTGGCAGAAGGGACAAATGAGCTCCCTCGAGCCTCTTTAATAAAGGCACTAATCCTATTCCTGAGGGCTTTCCTCTCCCAACTTAATAACTTCCCAAAGGCCCTATGTCCTAGTATTTTTATCTTGGGGTTAGGATTTCAACATACGAATTTGGAGGGGACACAGACTTTCAGACCATAGCAAAATCATTATTCTAATTAGAGTCTGGATTTTCACTGAGCATGCACTATGAGCCAATAACTCTTAAATAAATGATCTCGTTGCATTCTCACAAAAATATTCTACCAGTTTAACCATCTGAAGACTGTACACAGTGGCCTATAATCCCAGCTACTCAGGAGGCTGAGTCAGGATGATTGCTTGAGGCTGGGGGTTCAAGACCAGCCTGGACAACATAGCAAGACCTTCCTTCTAATCACCACCACCACCATCATCATCAGAAGGTCAAAAAGATTACTAAAACCCTCCAAGGTCATACAGCAAGTGTATATATATGTATGTATATACGTCAGGAGGGGGCAGATTTGAACCCCATCCTTTGAATACCATTTTTAGCACTTGTTCCATCTTAGTAGGGAAGGGTGTCCTTACTCCACTTTGGTGACTGAACCACCTCCCAGATTAGAGGTAAAAACTTCATCCGTCAACTCACCCATTCAGTCAATGGTTGCACATTCGTTGGTGTCTACTTTGACAAGTCCTCATCTCTCCCTCTCTACCTTCCTTTGCCTGTTTCTCAAAGCATCCCCTGGAATATTTTTACACCCTGGATTTTAGGAGGGCATTTCAGTCTTCCAAGAGAGGATGGAACCTCAGAGATGGAACTGTTTAGGAGTTTTCTCTGCAGCTTCACTTAAGGTCATATTTTAAAGTTCACCCAGTTGCTTTATCTGGTGTTATACATCAAAAGCCATTTGGAAGTGCCTCTGGGGTGTGACTTAGAATATCTTAATGTCATGAGATGTGTTAAGGTCTAAGGCAAGGACTTGAAATTTTAGAAGTAGAAATAAATTTTGAGCTTATCTAGGGCATCCTCCTTGTTTCACAATTACAAAATTAGGCACAAAAAGAGGAAACAACTTTCCCAAAGGCATATGGATATTTGATACAAATGTTTTATCATATGGCATGGAGAATATACTTTGCTATTATCTACTAATTCATGGTAGGTTTTCTTTTTTCCCTGTGCCTGGGTATTTAAAATCAAATCTTAAATTCTTCAAGAATGAGGAACTAAAGTATTTTTTTATTTTTTCCTTTTAATAACAGCAATCATGAAAGTGTTTATTCTTTCTCCCTATAAGTATCCAGAAATGTGGGAAGATTGAGTACTTCCTTGTAGCTCTTAAAACTGTACAATAAAGGGTGGTTAATAGGCTATATTACAGTTACTTTGTAACTAAGATCTAAACTACAGAAAAGAAAAAAACAAAGACACACACACACACCCCTCCATCACTGAATACTCTCATATATAAAATAGAAAGATAGACTTAGACCCAAAAATTATGTCATGATAGAAAACAAACCTCAAACAAGATTTCATATCAAAGATTTGGCATTATCTCTGAATGTCATGATATGATGGATGGTGCCGAGCTGAAAGGGTTTATCATCACCTTCATGATCATGGAATCTTCTGGGTTTGAGAATTAAGCTTTCAGATGTTACCATTTAAGCTTGGGCCCAACACAATGGAGAAAGAGGACAAGGTACGGGGATCTCTGAACATTACTTCATCCTGAGCATTCTGACTGATCCCCAGTTAGTTAGGACCCTCTCTTCTTTAGTCCAGATTTCTTATATAGTGTCTAGGTGTTTGTCCTCTCCAGTAGTTTATCAGCTCCCTGAGAAAACATGTCTATCTGGTTTGTTCTTGTGTATCTACTGCCTATCACAATGTTTAGTGTATAGTAGGCATTTGACAAAAAATTGTATAATGCAATACCAAATGCTTGGAAATTTGGATTATACCTGAATTGAGTGTTATCAAGGAAGATTCTAGAATTTTCTTCTTTATAATTTCAGTATTGATCTTTTGTTAATCATTAGGGTTTAAAAAAACTTGATCATATTTCTCATAATTAATGCTATTAGCTTGCTTTAAATAAAACTAGTTCTCCTTTATCTGAAGGCTCATGGAAGGTAAGTTTATAAAAAAGAAGGCTTAGCATGCTGTCTTTACACTCCAAAATTCCGGTATGGGCAAAAAGAGAAAAGATGTTACCTCATTCATTCTGCTAATTCCTTCTAGGAAAGCTGCTAGGCAGAGTCACAGATCTCTCTATTGTGTGAAGTCCGTTTTCTTAAGAGCAGCAAGCAGAAAGATGAAGTCATGAGAGGCACTAAAAGTAGGTGTCCTAAAACCCCAGATCCCTGTCTCAGACAGTGGCGTTCACAAAAGACATGTGGGAAAGAGCCTTTAAAAAGCCTGCGCCCCATCAGACGCAGAAGCAGAATTTGAGCAAGCAGGGTCAGCGACTTCAACAGAATTACCACCCAAAGAGTGACAGAGCACAACTTTCTTTGTCTCCCAGTGACAGGTGACACCATCCCACAGGCACCTCCCCAGCAAGGAGCCAAAGCATCATGTTCATTCTTCTGTGGCTAAGCCACCATCAGCCTTTTTAAAACAAAGCAACTTTAACACCCAAGGAATGTTGCTGTAGGAGAAAATCTCCTATCGCTTCTATTGTAGGAGCTGGGTGGCATGGAAACAAGCCAAGGGCTACATGCAAGAAAAATAAATGAGAAATGAAAACAACTTGGGGTGGTTACCACAGAAAAGGAGACAGCCAAATTGGGAGATAAGGAAGTTACTGGTCTCTGGATATTCCTGGGCTGGGTAAATTTGGGATTTGTACATCTTGAGCTTCCTCTGATGGGGTCTTCTGCTGGTCTGTGGAGAAGTCAAGGAAAGTGAGACAAGACACCCCGGGGAGCAGAGGGGAACACTGTGTTCCCTTTAGGCTGCTCGTGGAACCACACCCTGAAAATTCTGGATTTTCAGGTGCTACCGTCTTTCCGGGATGGAATAATGCCACCTCTTTTGTTTGTTATTTTTCTTAATGCCCTTGGTCTAGAAGATTAAATTCTTGGGTAGGCCCAAGCAGCATGGTGTCACTCTGCCATTTTCTGGTTGTGTCACATTAGGCAGGAAATTTTATCATCTCCCGAAGTCCCACTGTCCTGCCGTGTAACATGGAGCTGCTAATCCGAACATCATTGGATTATTTTAAATATTTAATGAAATTGGTGCCATAAACAGTCTGCCTCCAAGCTGGTTGGTAGCCACTCAACTCCACCATCTCCATAATCTTTAATGCAAAATGTGAAGCCACAAAGCAAATTGGAATTGCTATAATAGGCTGCCATGGAAAAATTTGAAAAATTGGAAATTCACCCTTTTATGTAAAATATGTTAGACAAGGAATTCAGAAGAGACCACTGAATAATATAATTCATGTAGTAAGCCAGTAAAAATTTTAAATTGGTTTCAACATTAAGAAACTTTCACTTTAATTGTATATATTTTCATATATTGACCTAACTTTTCTGATACCCTAAAACAACTATAGGTACAATATGAATTTTAAGTATGAAACAGCTGCATTGTCAATTAAATTTTTGGAAGGTATTTTCTTCTTTAGTGTTGTTAATGTTTTTAATTATTATTACTTTATGTTATTTCATATCAGTTTTATGTATTTACTATTTTATCCTATATTTTTGTTATTTATAGTACCTAAATGTTATCTTTTATTTGCTGATTTCCTTAAATTTGTAATATCTATCTTATTTCTGAAAATATTTTTATTAAAATTGCAGTGATTTGTAATAACTTTAGATTTTTTCCTGAATTGCTTAAAGGCATACAAATTATATAAATTTCATTTTAAGATATGATTTCTGATAAATATCTGGATTTAAATACTTGTATTTCTTCCTTTGTAAGGCAATTATCATTTTAATCTTATGTAAAAAGACTTTTTATATAATGTTTATCAAATTATCAAAAGATACATGTAATGGTTGAATCACTTTAAAATTATTTGCTTGAAATTCAATCATCACTATTTGAAGTACTTTGGTGGAACTGTGTTGAATAGAAAATTATAGCACATCCAAATGTGTAAGAAGACCAAATGTTATTTTTTGTAATAAAAAAATCAAAACTAAAAAAAAAAAGTCTGATTTATAGAAGGCAGATATTCATTTCCATCCCTTCTCCTCTATTTCCTCTGTAAATTAAAATTCTCCTTATTAGCTGCCATAAACAACTCTGTGGAAATTAATAAGCCAAGTCTGAAAGATGAATAAAGAATTTCATTCCTTTCATGAAGAGAAGATCGTGTATCTGGAAAATCAGGATATGGTGACCATTCCTTGCATTGTTTTGCTGCTTATTTATTTTCTCAATAATCAATGCAATGACAGCAATGACATCCTACATTTGAAAAGTTACTACACTTGAAAATTACTCCTGAAATATTTGGAGACTTTTACAGAAAGTCAAAGAAGCCTAGAAACACCTTATAAAAGAGTGAGCGGTGGGAGCTGGCAAACAGTGTACCTTGTGGGAAGTTTCCAATTTTGAACAAGTGGCATATAATTGGATAATAATAATAAGGCCAGGGGCGGTGACTTTAATCCCAGCACTTTGGGAGTCCAAGGCAGGTGGATCACTTGATGTCAGGAGTTTGAGACCAGCCTGACCAACATATGAAACCTCGTCTCCACTACAAACACAAAAAAAAGTTAGCTGGATGTGGTGGCGGGCACCTGTAATCCTAGCCACTTGAGAGGCTGAGGCAAGAGAATTGTTTGAACGCGGGAGGTGGAAGTTGCAGTGAGCCGAAATCATGCCATTGCACTCCAGCTTGGGGGACAGAATGAAACTCCATCTCAAAACATATATATATATAAATAAAAATAATAGTAAAAAAACTAGATATAATCAAAATAGTGGTAACAATAATAAATAGCTCCCATTTCTTAAACAAGTAAGTATGTATTGGGCATTCTCTGAAACGCTTTCTGTATATTCTCTCATGAAATTCTCAACACAAGTCTCCCGGAAAGATACTGTATTATTCATGTATTTTACTGAAGAGGAAGTTGTATCATGAAGAGGTGGCATGTCTTGCCCTAAACTTGCACCAATATGCAGTGGAGCCAGGATGGCAATCTTGATGATCTTGAACCGTCTCTCTTCAGAGCTAGGAGGGTGTTTTTATTTTTCCCCTTTTGGGACTATTACAAATCTTTTTCTTTCTTTTCTTTTCTTTTTTTTTTTTTTTTTTTTTTATAATTTTTTTTTTTTTTTTTTTTTTTTTTTAAGACAAAGTCTTGTTCTGTCACCCAGGCTGGAGCACAATGACGAAATCTCAGCTCACTGCAAACTCTGCCTCATCAGTTCAAGTGATTCTCTTACCTCAGTCTCCCAATTAGCTGGGATTACAGATGCCTATCACCACACTCAGCTAATTATTGTATTTTTGGTTGAGACAGGGTTTCACCATCTTGGCCAGGCTGGTCTTGAATTCTTGACCTTGTGATCCACCTGCCTTGGCCCCCCAAAGTGCTAGGATTACAGGTGTAGGACACAGCACCCGGCCCAAATCCTTTTCTTATTCTGTCTGCCTGTGACATTCTGTTTTTATGTCTCTCAGTGGGTCTCTGAGTTTTTCTCTCATCTCTCTCTCTCACACACACACACACGCACACACACACACAAATCCAAGACCCCCACACTACACACACTGTATACACATATTCACAAACACACATCTATACACATAACATACATCCACACTGCACACACACATGTATCTCACACATTTCATATCCAGACACCACACTCACACAAACACATACAAAAGAACCACGCAGACATATACACAACACACATATTCACATATACACTCACACGCCTTCCATGTAAACACACATGCACACCACACACAAACACATATGCATTATATAGTCACACTGCATGTACATACCCATACACATAACACATATATACTCTATAAACACATGTATCACACACAGAGCCATGCACATACTTAATATTTACACTGTACAAACACACATATCACACACATAGTCACACTGCATGTACATACCCATAAACATGTCACACATATACTCTATACACACATGTATCACACATACTGGCATACACATACTTAACATCCACACCCTACAGACACACATACAACACACACACTCCACTCATACACAGTCCACATACAAGTCATGCACACACAAACAAACACCCCGAAACAGACACATACTTCATACACACACACACACACACACACACAAACACACTGCACTGGTCGGCAGTTTGTCTGACACACTTGATCCTGTATTTTTCTTTTCTTTTTTTTTACACAGAGTCTTGCTCTGTCGCCCAGGCTGGAGTGCAGTGGTGCAATCTCAGCTCAGTGCAACTTCCACCTCCCAGGTTCAAGTGATTCTCTTGCCTCAGCCTCCCTAGTAGCTGGGTTTATAGGCACCTGCCATCATGCTGGCCAATTTTTATATTTTTAGTAGAGAGAGGGTTTCACCATGTTGGCCAGGCTAGTCTTCAACTCCTGACCTCAGGTGATCCTCCTGCCTCAGCCTCCCAAAGTGCTGAGGTTACAGGTGTGAGTCATCATGCCCTGCCTAATCTCTATATTTTTCTAATCCCACATTTGCAGACCAACTTTGACAGAGTAAAATGATGATAACTCAAATGTCTAAAACTACTATTAGACATTTTGTATTTGAAATATTTTTGCTGTGATTCTTGGACCAAACCTTTTAAAGCTCTATGAGTTTTATTGGTCAGGTTTTCAGACAGGTTTGCATTTTTTGAATGATCCTCTTAAACTTTAAAGCCATAGGTATTTGTTTTATCCAAGAACCAGAAGATCAAGGTTCTAGTACCAGCTATTGCACTAACCAGCTTAGAAGGTCTCACTCCCTGTGTGCAGTCTGTGTAACAGGGGACCTGCATCCCCCATTGTTCTTCCCTTACTGCCCCGGGCTTCTTTCCAGAACCCTGAACCTTCACTAAACACAGTTTGAAAATTATGAGACTACCTAATCCACCAAATCTATTCTATCTCTGCAATTCTACAATGCTTTGAGGTTATATAAAATTAATAATAATGATAATAATATTGAATGTGGAAAATATGAAGAAAAAGAAAAAAGAAACAGTCATAGCACATAATCCAAAACCAAAGAAAAATGACATCTTGAATATTCATTTTTGTATTATCTGTGCTAAAATGCCACTTGGCGGCATGAGTGATTAGGGGTTTCATGATGTGGTTTTGGCCAGCCTTCAGTAATTCATACTTTTGCATCCACAAATTCAACCATTGAAATATCCCAAATCCCAGTCATCTGACCCCTTGTCTTTCTTATTCAAGGATTAATGGCTGGAACACTGAGAGATAGTTCTTATTATAAAATTATATTAAAAAATATTGCTTATTGGAGCACAGTTACTCATGCCCTCCAAAGTCTGCTCATCAATAACTAACTGGTTGCATTTGGAGAGACCACAGACTGAATTTAGTCTTTACCTCATTTCATTGTGTACGGGTTGATCTTCCAAATTCAACTAGTTACACTGGCATCTGTCCACTTCGAGAAGGTAGAACAGTTCTGTAGAGTCTTGTATAAATAAATGGATTTGCATTGGGCCAATCTTTGGCTGGCTGATAATAAAAAGTAATGAACAAACTCAAGGGGCCAGAGAACATACCCATGGTGCAATGTTTTTGGATGAGGGCGTGTGACTTGACTCTCTGATTTGACCAGAAATTGTCTTTCATAACCAGAGCTGTTATTGAAAACTTGGTTGACTACAAGTTAAACTATAACTGTAGATAAGGGAAGAGAACTCCAACTCAAAGTCAAACTGTCAGTGCTTAAACTAATCAATCAGAAGAATTGCAAGACATATGCTGAATGTGGCACCTCAAAGTGAAAACAGATGGACTAATGTGTATTGATCTCCAATGGCTTGTTGACACCCTTTTGAAACAGAGGCAATAAAGGGCAGTGCAGGGCAGAGGGGTATTTTAAGTGGAGAGGGGGGTAAACCATGGAGGATTAAAAAAAACCCTGCAGCAAGGACTCTTTACTGAACTCTGAGCTTCATTTCAGAATATCACCCTGAAGCCTTTTGAGCCAACAGCTGGAACTTAGATAAGATGAAGGGTTTTGTTTCTATCACCACCTGACCAATTTCTCCACTCTCACATGTTTATTTTTATTCTCCTCTTCATTATTTTTATTTTTATTCTCTCATCTCAGCTTCCCAAGCTCCTGTGGCTTCTAGGGAGATCAACAGGAATAACACAGGTCCCATGGGATGGATGTCCACGGAGGACTCAGCCCTTCCCCAATAAAATGTACATCACTTTTTTAGGGGGTCTCCTAACTTGTGTTTAAATTGTGATTAGGGGCCACACAACTCAGAGGCCATGATCTTGCTCCTGGCATTCCCTCTGCACTTTTATCCTGTGCAAGGGGCATTGCCACCTTCCTCCTGCCTAATGTCCTAGAGCCTTTGAAATGCCATAATTAAGTGGAGGGCTAGAGAGCAGTGAGAAAACATGTCTTGGCCTCTTTGTGTGTTACATAAGCAAACTGTGCCCTTGGTCTAGACTGGCTGGCTTATACGCGGCATGGGAATCTAAGCCATCCAAGGAGAGTGAGTGTCATTGGATTATCACTTCCCAACTAGTAGAAAAGGCACCCACAACAGAAGGAGGGACAGGTTGTGAATAAATAGGGCTATTCACTATTAGTTAATATGGAATTCTCGGGCATATGAATCTGAGACTATCATAGCCCAACTCAGGCTGGGGAGAAATACTGGTCACACTTTCTGTTTCCATCTCTTCCTCCTAATTTCTTCCTCACCCCCACCTTGATGGTGGAACAGGAAGACAGTTCTTTTGGTCTTCTGTTTAATGCTATTCCTAAGTATGGCCAAGTAGTTATGAATGAAACCACCAGGCATCACCATACCAGTCAGGGGGTCTCTGAAATAAGATAGGTAAGTGGGGTAGCGCTGGAAAATCCAAGAGTAAGATCACCAACAAAAATGGGCCAGGTTATTGATATAGCTTGGGCAGAGGAAGGAGAGAAAATCTTGAAACTTTCCAGAATGGCATCCCCTTACTAAACCCAAACCCTTCTATCACCTCCCCTACCCCAAACCCCAAAGCTTGTTTTCTCATTTACTCAGTGCACAGAATAACCACTCAATATTCAGGGACAAGGGTCTCTCTTGGGCTTCCTTCCTCCTCATCCCTCACTCAAGGAATTTTGCAGATAAATCACCATGTTAATCCGGTTGCCTGAGAGTTATGGGCTGTAGTGAAGCAGGAGAATGTTGAAATGGGACCTGGGGATGGAAGGAAGCCCTTGATGACAGATGAAGGGTGAATGTGCAGATGGGCAGCCCCCAGCACAGATGAACCTTGCAGAGAAGGGGCGTGATCACACAGTTATGGGGATGGGGTTCTCTGCTCAAAACAACAGAAGTTGAACAGGCAGAGAGACTTCAGGGAAAGAGGGGAAAAGAGTTAACTGCTTCAGGACAAGAGAGCACTGCTCCAATTATGAGTGAAGTTGGGGAGGTAACCCTGTTTGATCTGAGATGGCCCCTTCAGACGACAAAGTGTTTGCTCCTGGGATAAGAGGCTGGCTGGCAGTTAGTACAGAGGGCTTCACCGGGCCTGGAAATCTGCTTCCACACTCTCTTCTTATTGACAACTAGGTTCACAGATTTGGCGACCAATGTGAAGGTGGTGAGGACAGCATCAGCCCCTTCATTCCATGACTGGGGGGTCTTCTCCACTGATGAGATAACTTGGAACTGGAGGGAAGGAAAAGCCCAACAGGAAAAGAAGAAATTCTTGGCTTCCATCTTTGCTGGAATTCTCATCCATTATTTAAGGCTGTGTATGTGTGTGTGTGTGTGTGCATGTATGTGTATTGTTTGTGTCCAGTTAATGTGATGTAGTAGAGAAATATGTGCTTACTTATCTGATACAAACTCAACTAGTGAGAAAGAGAGGAGAGTGAGTATAGTAAATAATATTGGCATAGCTCTGCTCACCAATCTCTTTACTCAATACCTTACCCTACACAGAGGGTGTAGGATATGTCTCTGTTGTTCCCATAACTTGTCCAGTTCCCCATAAATTTCACAGTGGCAATTTAATAGATTTTCAAATATAATATTATCTTTATCAAATGCTCTCGCTGACTTTAGACAAACTTCCCTGTCTAGATTTGTGTACGTATGCAGGCACTTTGGGGGTGTGGGCTATGTGTTGTATTTAAATGAGTGTGTGCTGTGAATATGTACATATGCATATATGGATATTGTGCACACTTGAGGATATGTGTGAGTGAATGGCATTTGCATGTAGGTGTATAATACTGTGTGTGTTCTGTGGTGAATCTGTATATTGTTGCATTGTGTCCCATGCACGTTGGTATTCTGCTTATCGGTTGGGTGTCATTGTGCTGAGAGCAGAGGTAGAAGAATTTAACACTGATAATCAGGGAAAGTTCAGAGGAAATAAATTTCTGTGAAATTCTCAAATTCATTTTTTCCCCTCCTCTGAACAGTCAGGTAAGTCCTATAGCTGAACTTCTCTAATGCTGCCTGGAACTGATGATGATGGGTGTGGGAAGGTGTGTATGCGTCTCCATGTACATCTGTGAGTCTGTTCTATGAGCATGTGTGATTTTCTCAATTAGATTAGAAGCTGATACAGAATGCTGTGATCCTCCTTCACAAATAAACAATTCCCACTATTGTTAGGAGTTCTGCTGATGGATGATCCACAGATATCTGCTCTCTTTGGAGATTTACAAAACCAAAGAGGGCATTCAGTGACAGGTCAACATGAGGTGACGAGACCAGACTTCTCACTCCAACTTGGGACATCTTTGAAGGACAATCTCAGCTCCCTAGCATCCCATAGGGTTGACTGAGGGCATCCCTGGGACTGCGTTGAAGCTCAGCCTCAACCTCCACCTGACTCTGGTTTCTTTCCTCTCTTCCAAAAGTGTCCATCTCAAGAGTGCTCCCTAAAAAATATCCTGCATGATCATTTCCATCTCAGAATTAGCTTCCAAAGAGCCCAACCTGCAATGCCACAGCAGAAAACCAGTCCTGAAATCACTAGGCCATAGTGTGGAGTGGATGTTAGTGGATGATATGGTTTGGATGTGTGTCTCCTCCAAAGCTCATGGTGAAATTTCATTACCAATGTGGGCCTAGTGGGAAGTGTTTGGGTCACTGGGCTGGATCCCTCATGAATGACTTGCCCTCCTTGTGGTAATGAGTAAGTTCTCCCTCCATCAGCTCATGTGAGAACCGGTTGTTGAAAAGAGTGTAGCACCCCTCTCTCTCTCTCTTTCACCCTCTCTCTTGCCATGTGACATGCTTGCTCCCCCTTCACCTACTGCCATGAGTAAAAGATTCTCACGAGTCCTCACCAGAAGCCAAGCAGTTGCTAGTGCCATGCGTGTGCAGCCTGTGGAACCATGAGCCAAATGAACCTCTTTTCTTTACAAATTACCCAGGCTCAGGTATTCCTTTATAGCAACCCAAAATGAACCTACACAGCGGATGTCTATTTCGGCCTTTCCCACCCCTGTATTCAAACACATTCATTATCATGGCTGTAAACTCAAACTCCAATTTTACACATTTGCTTTCAAATCCTAACCTAGAAACCATGTGAGAGTAGAAAAGTTTTAGCCTTTCTGAATCTTATTCACTATAAGCTAAGATAATAATCGTGCCTGTATTCCAAGGTTTATGAGAGTTAAATGAGATAAGACAAGCAAAGCCCTTAGTCACGGGTCCGGCACAGAGTAAACCATGAGTAAATAGTAGCAGCTATCACTATCCTATTATGTGCATAGTAGGTGATTTATGCATAATTACTGATGAGAAAATGTATAAGCTAGAGTTTCTTGGGAGGTCTGTTTCGAATAAATCAATTAAAAAATGAATGCTGTAACAATGCTCCTCTTGTCATAGGCTTGAAATTTCCTTAAGTGAGGAGGTAGAGGTGAAAACCATGGATGCTGAACAGCAAAGGGCGTCTGTGCTTACCAGCACTCTCTGTTCCTGCTACTTCCCAAGCTGCAAGTTTTCAGACCTCCTAGCCAGGCAGATTCCTGTTTAATATAGTGGAGGGAGGAGGAGAGAGGTGGCAAAGAGACTCAGCCTTCGGATGATACCAAAATGTATCAGGAAGCATGGAAAGGAAGTAGCCACAGGATCAGTAAACTGTTATGTTGCAGAGGAGGGTGGGAAACAGGGTCCCTCTGGGGTAGCCAGCCTCCAAGATGAGTTTTGTTTTTGGTACTCACACACTTTTATACTCTCTTATGCTGAACAGGGCTAACCTGCAAAACCAATAGATTATTGCGGAAATAACAGATTGTGACTTCCAAGACTAGGTCATAAAAAGCAATGCAGCTCCTCCTTGCTTTCTCTTTTGCATCATTTATTCTGAGGGAAGCAGCCAGTGGCCATGTTATGAAAACACTCAAGCCAATCTGGGAGAGGCTCATTCAGTGAGGAACTGAGGACTCTTTCCAGCAGTCATGTGAAGGTGCCATCTTGGAAGTAGATTCTCCAGCCCCAGTTCAGCCTTCAGATGACTGCAGCCCTGGGTGACATCTTGACTGCAACCTCATGAGAGACACCATATCCACCCAGCTAAGCCACTCCTGAATTTCTGACCCTTAGAAACTGAGATGATAAATGTTTACTGTGTTAAGCCCCTAAGTTTGGGGGCAATGTGTTATATGGCAATGGATAACTGATATGCCATCACTTCCTTATTTGCAAAAGACACAATTTACCCAAATTCAGTTATTAACTTCAACTATATGAAATTGTCAATATTGAACAATTTTAACCCACGAAAATGGCAATGCTGGCTAGGTGAGGTGGCTCATGCCTATAATCCCAGCACTTTGGGAAGCCAACATGGGCAGATCACTTGAGGTCAGGAGCTCGAGACCAGCCTGGCCAACATGGTGAAACCTTGTCTCTACTGAAAAAAGTAAAATAAATAAAAAATAAAAATTAGCCAGGTGTGGTGGTGTGCACTTGTAGTCCCAGCTACTCGGGAGATTTAGGTGGGAGAATCATTTGAACCCAGGAAGTGGAGGTTGCAGTGAACTGAGATCATGTGACTGCACTCCAGCCTGAGCAGCTGAGCAGGACCCTGTCTCAAAAAAAAAAAATAAATAAAATGTCAATGTTGTATGTTATAAACTCTACCTGGACCTAGGTAGGGGCTCAGCTTCTGGGTAAATGCAGGTCTGCTTGTAGAGCAGGAAAGGCCCAAAAGTAGGGTCTTCAGTTGAAGCTGGCTGTGTTTCTGAAAGCTAGAGTCCTTGAAGAGCAAAATCCCCCCAGCTCACCCCATTGCACGTGTTCTCTACTTCCCAGGGAGTCCTTAAAGCAAGGACGTAATCCCAAAGCCCCTCTAACAATTCTCTTCCTCTTGCTTGGTCTCAACAGTGCTGCTTTTTAAAAGCCCCTCAGTTCAACAAAGTTACAAGTCAAAAGGCATCCTGCAGCAGATAATTAGAGAGATTGGTTCATGGGCCCCGGACACAGCACTCCTGCAAGGCCTCAAAGAGTCCCTGGTGAACCATTTGCCGGCTTTAATTTCTCAGGGGCTGCTTCAGCAGGTGGCCACGAGCAGGTAGTCAATAGGGACCTTCTGGCCAAAGACTGGGACCTCTTTGGAAAGGTCAAATCCAGAGGCCGGAGGGCATGGCTCAAGAGGTCACGGGGTCAGGATCCATCACTGTGACAGATGAATCTAAGCATGTCTCTCTCCCTTTCTGGAGGCAAGGCCAAGCCTCTTGAGACAGGAGAGGTGGCAGGGGGAGGGTGTTGGGGGCTCACAAAGAAAGGCGAGTCTGGTGTCTGGCTGGCACCTCTCAACTGGTCTTCATTAGGCCAGCCCGACAACCCTCTCTTCTGCCGCCCTCTGTCCCTCCCTGATGGGGTGCTGTCTCCAGACCTCTCAACTGTTCCTCATTAGGTGAAACAGTGGGCTTTTGTCTGCATGAAACCTTCTTTGTTCCGCCAGCGTGGCCAAGCTAGAAAGCCAGAAACTGATACAAAACAATGCCACTCTATCCTGAAGGGACCCCCTCCCTCATCCATCCTCCTCCCCCTGGCAGGACAAGGAAAGGCGACTTCTCCCTCACAGTCATATCCCTGGATGTCTAGCTGAGGATGTGTTCGCTGGAGCAGAAAAAAAAAATGCATTAAACATAGACCAGTAGCTCCCAAACCAGACTGCATATTGGAATCACCTAGAGATCTTCAAGTCCTGTTGATGCCTGGCCTCCAACCCCAGGCATTCTAATTTGATTGGTCTGGAGAGCAGCTTGAATATTCGGATTGAGAAGACCTGTCTTGTGACTCTAATGTGCAGCAGAGTTTGGGAACGGCTGGCAGAGATGGAGAACTTACTATCAAATGGCATGCCCACCTGCTGTTCTCCGCACGCTTTAAAATCAGGGGATGGTACACCCTGCAAGTCATGGTGCATCCATCTGAACATTCATCTGCTGGACAAGCAGGAAGGCTACACCTGTACGTGACAGGTAAAGCTGGTCTTTACCAGCTCTGTCTGAGAAGGCAATGTGGGCACAGCCAATTCAAATGCAGAGGGGTGTTTTCATGTTGGCTTTCAGCATCTTAAGTTGTGCACAGATATTTTAAGATGCCTTGCAGGCATGCACCTCTTCTTCCCACCTGATCCTTACCACTGAGCTCTCTCCGGTGGGCGGCGGGGTGGGGGGATGGGGAGTTCACATCCTCAGAGACAGAACAGGTGACAAACAGTTGGCTGGAGACAGGTTGTCTTTCCAGCCCCCATTCCCAAAGCAATGTTGAAGGGGTTATTCATGCAAAAGCTATTGAATCCTGATGTGTCTCCATACCTGCGACTTGTCTATAGGCAGAGTAGGAAGATGGAGTACAATTTCAGGACAAAGAAAAGCTCTCTTTTCCTATTCCAGCAGGCTCCAAATTATCTCCCCTCCCAACATCTACTAGTAAAAATCTCACCTCTTTGTCACCCAGGCCTAAAATAAGAACATCACAGATTTATATAAGTTAAAGCCTCACAACCCTGTTTTTAAAAAGTGGATGTTAGGTAGCAAGGCCAGATTTCAAAAGTAAAAATACAGGACTCCCAGTTAAATTTGAAATTCAGATGAACAGTGAATAATTTTCTTTTCTTTATTGTTCACCTGAAATTGAAACGTAACTGGGAGTTCTGTATTTTATCTGTCAACACTAAAGTAAAGAAAAGGTTAAGAGCTATTTGCATGCTGATGTGAATTAATTCAGCTAGTTTGCTCTTTGCTTAGCTGATAATAGTGTTCAATGGAATAAAGCTTCTAATGGGGGAAAAGGGGTAACAATTTTTACTTTGGGATGCCTTCTGGAAGGATTCTAAGGCCACCATAGCAATAAACAGGGAAAAGGATGTGCTAACTAATTAACCATGTTTGCTATGGGTCCGGGATGGCAAGTGAAGGCATGTAAGCCATACACGGACAGTGATAGGTCAGCATCCAAATGACATGTAATAAATGGTGTCACTGGGATATTGAACTTGGGGTTATTTCATAATAAGAAGAAATGGACAAGCAGTATTTGCCAATGAAGCTGTACAAGAAATGGAAAATTGGCTGAGTGTTGAAAAATAGGAAACTATTCAATACATATAAACTATGCTTTTTCCTTCTTGGACTTGTTTCTTGCTCTTCCCCTAAAGCAGCTCTTCTTATGCCAGGCACTTGATAGGTGCTTGACACATAAGCACTGACTCAACACTTTGAATTAGAAGTCACAGAGGAAAACTAATGGAACGATTCTGAGCACCGCTACGCTTTCTTCCATCAGGCATTTAATGAGTCATCTAAGGTCATGCGATGGCAAAACCGTTAGGTCTATAGAAAAAGTCTTTTAAGGCATTCACGTCATTGAGTTTTCCTGCTCTTCCAGAGATCTGGAGTCCACAAATCCTCACCCACACACCTCCATTCTCCTGCATCACTGAGAACCAAGGCTCCTTCCGGACTACAGGCATGGAACCAAAACGGAAGTAGAGAGCCACCCTTGAATGGAAATGCCCACCTTTGAGTACATTTAGATGGCAGACGGAACCCATTCATCAAACTATGAAAATTCCTTCCACTCTCCAGGAAGAATGGCCATGAAATGCTTGTAAATACATGTCTTCAGGTTTAAACAAATTGCATCATTATTTTTATTTTTTTGAGGGGAGTCCACGTGAAGGGAACTTGAGGCATGCTTGGGTGTTTGTCCTGCAGACAATGCATGCCTGTGTCTTGTGCTGTTTCCGTATCTTCTGCCCAAGCCAACTGGCCAGCCTCATGGCCTCTCGACAGGAGAAGGGTGCCAATTCCTAACATTCTATTTTCATACTGTTTGATGATAAAAATCACCCCAGCAGGATGAATGGCAATGAACAAAAACAGGAAGCAGCCCCCTGATTAGATAGGGACAGGGTGGCTTGTAGGGTAATAAACAAAATGACTAAGAAGATAAATGAGAGAACCATGATGCTGCCATCTCCTTCCTGAACAGGCCAAGAATAAATGGAAAGAAGAAATCAGGGAAGAAGTCATGGGCTTTAAGCGGGGGTGAAGGAGGCTTGCTCTCCGACATCACTTAGCAGGAGCCTTCCTTGAGTTGCCTCTTGAGTGGAGGCTGTTAGGACAACTGTCTGGTTTTCAGTGACTTCCTTGGAAAATCTTGCCTAAGTGATTTAGTACCTTGCTTTGATATTTGGGAATCCTTTGAAATCTGGGATCTTAGCGCCTTAGCCAAACTGAGGGTCCACTTTGTCATGCTGCTGCTCTTGGAGAGTGGTTCTCCGTTGGGGAGGGAGATGGTAATTTTGCTCTCTAGGGGACATTTGACAATGTCTAGTTAGTTGTCACAACTGATGGATGGTGCTGTTGGCATCTAGTGGGTAGAGGCTAGAGATGCTGCTAAATATCCTAGAACGACCAGGATAGCCCCTAGCAACAAAGAATTATGCATAATAATTATGCATAAGAATTATGCATAATAACTTGAGAAACCCTGATCTAAGGTAAGTGAGGTTTGTCAAAGATCAGATGGACGTAGATGTGTGGTGTTATTTCTGAAGCTCTGTTCTGTTCTGTTTGGCCTCTATATCTTTTTTTCTTTTTTACATTAAGATAGTCACATAAATGGTCTATATATCTTAACCACCATGGCATGTGTATACCTATGTAACAAACCTGCATTTTCTGCACATGTACTCCAGAACTTAAAGTATAATAAAAAAAAAAGATGTAAGTATGGGTATGGGCATAGGGTGAGTATGAATGAGGACACAGATATAAACACAGACATATATTGAACTCATTCTACAATGAAATAAGAAAAAGAAAGACAGCTTCATTTCTGATGGCAAAATCTTCACCGGGACAAATTACCAGGAAAATGAGCCTTAGACATTCCCCTATAAAAACCCAGCCTCTCCAAGCCTGGTCTAAGCATAAGCCTCACCTGGTCATCCCAACCAGGGCCGCATCATGACAGCACATGTCCAAATTCCACCTGTAACATTTACTTCCTGTGTGATCTTTGGCAAGTTTCTTATTCTCTCTAAGTCTTAGCTCCATATTTATGAAGTTGACTTAATAACTTCCACTTCTTATATATAGCTGTGATGATAATGAATAGGATTGCATGAATAATGGCCAATACATTGTCTGTCCCCTAGTCAAACAGGAGACCTTCAGTGAATTGCATCTGTTATGATCATATAATCATTAACATCCTTGGATTTTAATGTACATTCGAGTATTTCTCCTTAGTACCCAAAGGGCTCTTCGCAATTGGAAAATATGATTTAAGGTTCCAGGTTGCTGAGACAGGTGCCAGGATGCTCTGTCTCAATTTCAGCTGATGCCCCAAGGAATTCAGAACCAAGAGATGCGTTCATCAGGTAGTTTCCTTGAAGTCTCATCATCGGGAGGGATTGTGACAAGCTGAGATGCAGCTAGAAATGCATAGCCACTTTGGATAGAGGCCTGCACATCCAGCAGTCAGGGAACTACTAGAATGGGACTCTCTCCATGGCACAGATGTGGGACAAGTGGCCACGCAGGAGAGTCAGCCTGGAGCCTTCAGGTACCCTCTTGGGCAAAGTGTTGGAAATCCAATTTCCACTTTCAAGACGCAACCACCAGCTGCCTTCAGTCTGAGTCCTTGTCCCTTGCACAGCCCCCGGGTCTGCGCTACCCTTCCCAGAACCATACTACGGGTGGGTGTGGGTGTGAGTGTGAGTGTGTACCTGTGTGTGTAGGGAAGGGAGCTATAGAGAAAGCAAATCTTCCTGTGGCCTGGAAAGATCAGCTTTGTGCTGATTTCCTTCTTTTTTTTTTTTTTTTTTTTTTTTTTTGACAGGGTCTAGCTCTGTCACCCAGGCTGGAGTGCAGTTTTGAAAGTCCCACCCAGGTAGTAGAAGCTTTAGCACCTTCCTTTGGAACATGGGAATATTTAGACTGATTGCTTTCAACCCTCAGCCAAAATCACATCAGAAAGTCCCCTTTGAGTACTTGTTGTACTAGGATGAGTTAGGAATAGAACTCATATCCTTGTAGGAATACCATTTATTTTAATAACACTTAGAGTTTTAAGTGACCCATCAAATGACAACATATAAATGCAGGGCAGGCCTGATATCCGCCACCTGTGCCCCCCTGCCATTATTGCAGTGAAAGCTCGGAGTGCTGCATAGACCTCAACATTGCAGGAGCCTCAGAAGATACTGTTTTCCTGAGTACTGTGTTTACTGTAAGAAAAATGATGATAAACCTCTGTGATATGTTCTACAGATTAATTCAGGGGTTTTAGGATGAAGAAAGAATTTACCTTTGACTAGTCTTAGTGCTGGACAGGGTCCTTGGCCCATAATTAGCCCTTTTATTATACACATTTATTGAGTTGAATGAGCACCCATGCTGTAGCCAGTTGAACCAGAGATGTGTGTCCTCTCTGTTTAACCAAAAAATGTGGGTCACACTAGCCCAGTGTCTTACCCTAATTATCTGGAGTAAAACAGGGATTAACTGGCTTCCAGAATTCCTGGATGAATCACTGCCCACAGCCCCCACTGAGAAGGCAGCAGGTCATGTGGTCTGGCCCCAGGCTGGTCCAGGGGAGGAAACCCGACCCATAGGAGACCATCTGCCTACTGGCCAGTCACTGGTGTGTCATACAGGGCACTGTTCACTGGGACATGACTCAGACCATAAATTCTGTTCTCAGAATTTAAAATTAGGAAACAGAGCTGCCTGTTGATGAGGGTCACCAGTAGCAACACATCAAGGTACAGGGACTAACAAGACCATGGCCATGGCCGCTATGAGGAATGACATACTAGGTGAGAAAAGGAAGATGTAGCAGACTTTAAATGGGAGAAGAAGTGAGAAAGGCCACGGGGCCCCAGATAGGGGCAGAAATAGTAGCCTTGACTCCTTAATTCTCAATTCCAGCTCTCTCGAAATGTCCTTCCTCTTCCTGCCTTTGGTCTCTGGGATTTATCCTATTAATAATAACCCTATTAATAATAATAATAGTTATTATTGACATTATTCTGTCTTATTAAGAATAATCTTACAAAGAAAATTCTTTTAACTTTAACCTGTGTAAGTAGACATATATTCCTCAAACCCCAAAGAGCCTTGATTAAAGTAGTGACTCATATGAGCACCTCTGGAAATAAAAATCACTCAACATTTAGCAAAGAAGATTGAGATCATAAAAGCTGGCTGAGATTCACACTGGGCATCCTTAAGGTGAGCAAACTGGTGGATTAACCAGCTGAGTTGCATTTTTATGAAGAAAAAAGATTACTCCATTTGATAAGATTTGAGAGACATTGTAAATAAAAGGAGTTCCAGGTATGCTGTTGAGGGATGGTGGTATCTTTAGCCTGTGACACATTCATGTTCTTTCCCGGGGGAGCACACTCCTATGAGATGGTTAGGCTTCAGGTGTAAGGAATATTGATTCATTTCATTTCCCCACAGAAATTCTATAAAACTCACTGACTTCTCAGGGCCCACACAAGAGACCAAATAACTATTTCTAACCTTCCATATACATTCCTGAATGGCCACTACACAAAAGTCAAACGGGAAAAGAATATTTGTTGTCGAGGAAATGATACCAGCATGGAATGAGAAATAGCGCCGAAGATGGAGAGAGCCAGGGAGAAAGACAGCAAGACAGGGAGAGAGAGTAACTTTCTGGTCCATCTTTGAACTTCATAATTAGATAAGCCAATACATTATTTTGCTTTTTTTTTCTTTATTTGGGTTTCTGCCACTTGCAACCACAACAATCATGGTTCATAGAGTGCAGGTAATGAAAGAACCCAGTGACACATTGTAAACTATGTTCTTACTAAGATTACAATATCAGTCTCCAAATGACACCAATCCCACTGCCACCGGCCCTGTCACATTGTGATTCACCATAAAATAAGAAAGCGTGCAAGATACTTCTTTTATTTTTTTGAGACAGAGTCTCACTCTGTCACCCAGGCTGGAGTACAGTGGCTCCATATCGGCTCACTGCAACGCCTGCCTCCCAGTTTCAAGCAATGCTCCTGCCTCAGCCTCCCAAGTAGCTGGGATTACAGACACGTGCCACCACACCCAGATAATTTTTGTATTTTTAGTAGAGATGGGCTTTCACCATGTTATCCAGGCTGGTCTCAAACTCCTGACCTCAGGTGACCTGCCACCTCAGCCTCCCAAAGTGCTGGGGCTACAGGCATGAGCCACCATACCCAGTGTAAGATACTTTAATGGACCTTTCCTAAAGGGAGTTAAGTGAAAAAATTGACCCATGATTACAATAATTACTAAAACAAGGAGTTAAAGAAAATTAATCTTACGCTGAAAACTATAAAACATTGATAAAAATTAAAGCAGGCACATAAAAATGGAAAGATAAACTATGTTCATAGATTGGAAGAACTGATATTGTTAAAAGTTCTTATTACCCAAAGCAATTAACAGACTCAATGCAACCTCTCCCAAAATTCCAAAGACATTTTTTACAGAAACAGGAAAGCAACCCTAAAATTCATATAGAACCACCAAAGCAATCTTGAGAAGAAGAAAAAAAAATGTTGAAAGCATCATATTACTTGACTTCAAAATATAATACAAAGTTATAATAATCAAAAGAGTATGGTACTGACATAAAAACAGACACCATAGAACAGAACATAGGGCTCAGAAATAAACCCATGCATATGCAGCAAGTTTTCAACAAGGACACCAAGAATATGCAATGGAGAAAGAATAGTTTCTTCAATAAACATTGTTGGGGAAACTGGATACTCACATGCAGAAGAAGTAAATTGGACTCTTAGCCCATACACAAAAATCAGCTCAAAATGGATTAAAGACTTAATGTAAAGCCTAAAACTGAAAAACTCCTAGATAGAAAAACATAGGGAAAGAGCTCCTTAATATTTCCCTTCTCCTGGCACTTACATTTTTGGATATTACACCAAAGCACAGGCAAAAAAGCAAAAATAGACAACTAAGCCTCTATCAAACTAAAATGCTTCTGCACACACAAAAAAAACAAAACCAATAAAATGAAAAGCCAACACAAGGAATGAATGGAAGAAAATATTTGCAAACCATATATGTAATAAGGGATTGATGTGTAAAACTCATATGACTCAATAGCAAAAAAAACCACACACACACACACACACACACACACACACACACACACACACAAATGACATAAGTTTTTAAATGAGCAGAGGAGCTGAATAGATTTGTCCAAAGAAGACATAAAAATGGCAAGAGCTGTATGAAAAGATGTTCAACCTCACTAATTAGTCAAGGAAATGCAAATCAGAGTCACAGTGAGATATCACCTCACCCCTGACAGGATGGCCAATATAAGAAAAGAAAGAAGGAAGGAAAGAAAGAAAGAAAGAAAGAAAGAAAGAAAGAAAGAAAGAAAGAAAGAGAGAGAGAGAGAGGGAGAGAGGAAGGGAGGGAGGGAGGGAGGGAGGGAGGGAGGAAGGAAGGAAGGAAGGAAGGAGGGAGGGAAGGAAGGACAGACTTCTGCCATTTTGTTACTGTATTCTGGCCGCTACGCTCTCTGGACCACCCTGCAGGTTTACAGTTGTGTTCGGCATCCCTGAAGCTATGCTTCCATAATGCTACATGCATTTCTAAGGGTAGCAAAGATGAATAAATCTCCAATATAATTCCAGAAACTTCTATATGTTTCCAAAAGCAAAATAAATTAATACATTTCTGGGGTTGGTGTTGTTTGAGGATATGGCTGAGGACTTCACTTGGGAGGAATGGCAGGGCCTGGATGATGCTCAGTGGACCCTGAACAGCAACGTGATGCTGGAGACCTACAGCAGCTTGGTATCCTTGGGACACTGCATTCCCAAACCTGAGATGATCTTCCAGCTGGAGCAAGGAGCAGAGCCATGGACAGAAGGGCCCAAAACATAGCCTCCCAGCCATGTGAAGTTGCCTGCTACCACTGTGCCTTCAGCCATAAGTCAAAGTTCCCTGAGGCCTCTCCAGCATCAGATGCTGCCATGCTTCCTGTTCAGCCCACAGAACCATAAGCCAATTAAACCTATTTTCTTTATAAATTTAAAAAAAAAAAGTATTTTTTATAGCAATGCAAGAATGGCCTAATATAGAAAATGGATACCAAGAAGTGGGGCATTGCTAAAAAAAAAAAAAAAAAAAAAAATAAAAAAAAAAAAAAAAAAAAAAAAAAAAAAAAAAAACAAGAAAGAAATGAAAAGAAAACAAGTGTGAGCAAGGATATCAAGAAGAGAACCCTTGTACACTGTTGGTGAAAATGAAAATCAGTGCACCCACTACGGAAAATAGCATGGAAGCCCCTCAAAAAATTAAAACCAGAGCTACCATACAATCCAGCAATTCTACTTGTGGATATATATTCAAAGGAATTGAAATCAGGGGTTTGAAGAGAGATCTGCACTTTTACATTTATTGCAACATTATTCAGGATAGGCAGGATATGGACTCAACTTACGTGTCCATCAGTTAATAAGTGGACAAAGAAATTGTGATATGAAAAAGGTATAGATTTATGGTATATGATATAATGTTTTGATATATGTATACATTGTAGAATGGCTAAATCAAGCTAACATACGAATTGCCTTGTGTTTATCAATTTAAAAGCAAATAGTTGTGTTTTTTTTGTTTTTTGAGACAGAGACTCATTCTATCTCCCAGGCTGGAGTGCAGTGATCTCGGCTTACTGCAACCTCCGCTTCCCAGGTCCAATTGATGCCCATGCTTCAGCCTCCAGAGTAGCTGGGATTATAGACGTGCACCACCACGCCTGGCTAATTTTTGTATTTTTAGTAAAGACAGGGTTTCACCATGTCTCTCAGGCTGGTCTTGAACTCCTGGCCTCATGTGATCTGCCCACAATAGCCTACCCAAATCAGTCCTTAATAAGAAAATCTCACGATTTGCAGCAACACTGATTAAACTGAAGGTCATTATGCTAAGTGAAATAAGCCAGACACAGAATGACAAATATTGCATGATCTCACTTCTATGTAAAACTTAAAGTTGTCAAACTCATAGAAGTAGATTATAGAATGGCAGTTGTCAGGGGCTGGGAGGAGGGAAAAATGGGAAGTGAAAATTTTAGTTGTGCAAAATAAATGTGTTCTAGAAATCTACTATAGGGCATATAGAGCATAGTGCCTACAGCTAACAATACTGTTATATACTTAAAATTTGCTAAAAGGGTAGATATTATGTTGTGTTCTTGGTACCAGAATAATCATCATTATTATCATCAAAATGGGGGCAGGAGAAAACTTTGGAAGGTGACGTGTATTTCTTTGGCCATGATGGGTGATGGCATTGCCATGTATACTTTTTTCTCAAACTCATTGAGATGTATACATTAAATGGGTACAGCCTTTTACACGCCAATCATACCATAATAAGTGGGTTCAGAAATGAAAGAAAATAATTCAGTTTCTTTATTATTGTCAGACTTTTAGAGCCTTTAACTTGTTAATTATGTAATAGGACTCTCTCAAAGAAAAAAATAATTTTCAAATATTGAAGGAGTGAATTTAAAAAAAAAAAAGCTCTGGACATCTTGATCAAGGGCTTATTTCTGAGCCAGTTCGATTACCTTTCATATTACGTTTAGGACAAACTACGCTGTACTGCACCCTATGCTGACATGCATGAGAAAGGAGACAAGCTAATGAGAGAGGGAGGGCGTGGGGCACTACGGTGGAGGGGGCTATACTTCTGCCCTTTTCATTTACTGCCAGTACAACAGCCAAGTGATCCCTCTGCCATGTCCCAGGCACTGAATGATGCGTTAGTAACACAGAGATAAACAGGACAAAATTCTTGTGTCCAGGAAATTCTAGTCACAGAGAAAGACAAGTGATGATACCTCAATACATGGTGGACGCTGTTAAAAGGAGAAAAGAAAGCTTCCTGGAAAAGCAGATGCCCAGGGTATCAGGAAAGGCATAGAGGGTATTTTAAATGTATGTAAAAAGTAAGCAAGCCCGCCCCAAAGCTCTTCTGGTTTTAAAATTGACAAGTCATACCATCTGCATGACCCTTTCCAAATGTATCTGCTGCTGCCCCTCTGCTGGCCTTCCCAAAGCCACATGGCCAACTTCTGCTACAGAACAGAGAGCAGTGGAAATAATTGACATAGATTAAGCTGCAGGCAGGTTGTATAGATCATGGGCCCAGATCTAATTCCTGCCCAGTCCACTCAATTACACAGGAGCTTCTTACTGGAGAAGCAGGTGTAGTTACTGTAAATAAGTTCAACTTTGGGCATGGATGTCATTGGGTAACTGCATTTTCCATGCTTGGGTGATACATAAGGTAGCCATCAATGGCATGATTGTTGAGCTTGCAAAGATATAGCCAGCCTTTTCTGACAGTGTGGTATCCTCAAGACAGGCTAGGATGGGGGGTTAGAAAATGCGCTGATGGACTACCAGGAGGCTAGAATGCTAGTCCAGGCTCTGTCTTTAATTCACAGTGTAACCTTAAGTCCTTTCCCTTTGCCAGGGAAATAAAATAAAAAATTAGATTAAAATACCAAGATAGACAAAGAGGGCAGAACAATGGTAGATATATCAAGATTTGGGTTAGATAGAAGTGAGTTTAAATTATGACTCAACTTATGTAACCACTCTAGATCTCAGTTTTATCATTGACACAATAGGACTCACCATTGTTCCTACTCTTCTATGATACCTTAAGATAGTGTCTATCACAGGCCTGGCACATATTAGGCACTCAGTAAGTATTCATTATTAGCATGGCCATTAGTATTAAGATTTTCAGGTTATTTATTTATTCAACAAGGCTATTTAAATACCCTTTATACCTTAGGTACTGCACTAGTTTTTAAAGTATGTTACTTATCTATTGCTGTATAACAAATTACTTGAAAACTTAGTAGCTTAAAATACAAGCAAACATTTATTATCTCATAGTTTCCATGGGTCAAAACTTGGCTGGAACCTGGTCCTGGCTTAGCTGGGTTCCCTGCTTCAAGGTCTTTTATAAGACTGTAATCAAGGTCTTGGCTGGGACTGCAGCCTTATCTGAAGGTTCAACTGGGAATAACACTATTCCTTACAGGCTGTAGAACAAAGGGCCTTGGGTCTTTGTTAGCTTGGGGCTTTCCTTGCCATGTGAGCCTCTCCTTAGGGTGGCTCACCAAGTGGCAGCTGGCTTCCCCCAGAGACAGTGAACAAGAGAACCAGAGAAGGTGCACAAGACAGAAGTCTCTCTCTCTTTGTAACCTAATCTTGAAAGTGACAGTCCTCGTTGCTTTGTTGCTTGCTGATAGACTGTCAGCAACAAATATCAAAAGAAGAAAAGAAGGATATTACATAATAAATGGATCGATGTAACAAGAAGAGCTAAAGATCCTAAATATATACGCACCCAAAACAGTAATACCCAGATATATAAAGAGACTTGGACTCCCACACAATAATAGTGGGAGACTTCAACATCAATATTAGACAGATCAGTGAGACAGAACGTTAACATCGATATCCAGGACTTGAACTCAGATCCAGAACAAGTAGACTTAATTAACATTTATAGAACTCTCCACTTTAAATACACAAAATATACATTCATCAGTACCACATCACACCTATTTATAGGTTTAAATGAAATATTGGTTGGCTACTTGTTAATTATTTTCTTCCCTCATTTTTTTTAATGTCTCTATTATTAAATACAATTACAGGCATACCCATTTTTAGACTGCATTCTAGCCCTGCCGGCAGAGGGTCCCCACCATAAAAAAAAAAAAAAAAGTGACAGTCCATATTTTTGTTGTATTCTATGCATTAGAGTGAGTCAGTAAGTCCATTCTTCACTCAAGGGGATGAAATTGCACAATTATATTTAATACCAGGAAGTGGGGATTATTGGGGGTCACATTAGAGGCTGCCTGCCACATGAGGTACAAACATGGACTAAGTCACAACTGCCTTCAAGAAATTTATATTCTAATGGGGGAGACTAAGAAGGAAACTAATAAATGTAAACATAGGAGCTTGTAGGGGAAAAAGAGAGGGCACAAAGAAGAGAGTGATTCTGGATGGTCATGGTACATGATGGATCTACACTGAGGGTTGGGGGATAGTGAGGTCTGACACCCAAGAGTAGAAGAAGCAAGATCAGAACCCAGCTCAATTTCTAGCTCTGTGAATATTACAGTCTCCGGGCATTCTTTCCACATTGAATGGCTAATTCCCTTGCATAAGGTCCCAGGGTTAAGAATTGACAGAGCCAGAATTTAAATCTAGATCTGTAGAAAGTCAGGCCCAAGCTCTTACTAATGTCAGTCTATTGCCTTTCTCTTCCCTGAGACCCCAGCTGATGCACTGTGGATATCTGTGTCCTCCAAATATTAGGTAAACATCTGATCTCCAGTGCTGGAGTTGGGGCCTGGTAGGGTGGGGCGGAGGGTTTGGTGCAGGGGGTGAATCCCTCATGCCTGGCTTGGTGCCCCATGAGTGTAGAATGGTGGATGCCAGGGACAGGGAGCAGGGGAAAAGGGGGAATTGCTATTCAACAAGTGTAAAATTTCAGTCATGCAACTTAAGTAAGTCTAGAAATCTGCTGTCCAACATGGTGCCTAGAGTCAACAATACTGTACTGTATGCTTAAAATCTGTATAAAAGGGTAAACCTTATGTTAAATGTTTTTACCACAATTTTAAAAAGTGGCGGGTGGGGAGGAAGGATTTAGTTTCCCAAAGGACCAAGTGTTGAAACTTAGTGACAGAATGCTTAACTTTGTTAAACCTTACTACCTTCAACTGTTAAATGGGTCTGAAACAACAGTTACCTTATAGGGTGACCTGAGGATTCCATGACATAGCCCATGTAAACATTTGGCTTTGCACATGAAAAAGGTCTAGTGAATGTTGGTTGTGGTTGTTTTTGTGAGCAGCAGCAACCATAGCCTTATTACTCCAGCACCCAAAGAGGTGCCAAGAATTGAGGCTCTCCCAACACATATTACTTTGCACAGCAGTTGCTTCCAGCCAGCTAAAGCAAAAAGGCTGAACAGCAAGTCAAAACCTCCAACCCCATCTCAAAACAAGGAATATTCAGTAAACTTCACAATCTAATAAAACATCCAAGGGAACCCTAGGGGATTGAAAACTCTTTAAGCTGAAAATTAGAAAAATAAGTTATTTTATCATATCTAACAATAGTCTGGTTGTAATGTCAACAGTGTTCTAATTCTTAGAATGAACAAAGTTTGAATCAAGTTTTGGCAAGTTTTCTGAAACTATATATTTACATAAACTACATGATATCATAAGATGACACGTTCCCTTCACAGTGGACTTCTCTGCAGCAGGATTATAAAGGTGGTAATTTTTCAGGAATACTGGGAAGCTTCATCAATTTTCCTCAGCGCCTCTCTTAATCCTTTGATACACAAATCATTCTCATCTAAAGCACATGTCCTGTCAACGGGCCCGATGCTAACACATTCCCATCCCTCAGATGCTTTGCTTGTAATTAGAGCCGTTCTCCAGCAAAATTTCCATCCACTTTCTGAAATCCTGCATCTTTTGCAAGACTTGCAATTTTGCTTTGCAATCTATTTGCATTGTATTTGCATGGTATGGTCAGATACCTACAGCATCTGGCAACCTGTGAGGGAGTGTCCAACAAAGGTATTGATGCACTTAGGAGTAGTTACACTCATGTAAAACGGGCTGAGAGATTTGCTGGGGAATATGTGCATGAGTTTATCGGTGGCGATTTTTATATTATGACAATGTGTGCTTCCCTATACAATGCGTTGTGGAGGGCTCAAATGACAAATTCCTAACTGGTGGGATCCCCTAAACTTTGTTTCTAACCCTTGAATACACAGGATATCATCTGGTGTCTGTTACAGTTAATTCTCCTGGCTTGAGCTAGGCTAAGTTTCTGTCCATAAAAATGAATAATTCTTGACTAAACCCTCCAGACACTTCAGCTTTCTCACATTTTTTATTGTTTCACATGAATCAGTTAGTTCAGACTTGCTGGAATTGTGTTAATGTCAAAAATTGAGTAATATTCCGGATAATAATTTCTAATAGTTGGATAGCATTAAACAAAGGGTGTTTATATGCAGAGCCTTCATTACATAAGAATATTTTATCCAACTCGAACACAGTAATGAGGTTATATCAAGAAGCAAAAAGCCATTTGCAATATAAAAAACAATTGAAAGGCCACTTATAAAATAAATACCCATTCCAACCTCATTCACCACATAACTGACTCTTGTTGAAACAAGTAATTTCAACTCTCATGTCCTCAGTTGCCTCATGCATTGTAAACTGAACACAAAATTATCCCAAATTGGAGATTTGCACGTTAGCTGAGATGAAACATGGAAAAGATTTTCAATCAGCACATTGAACATTGAAGTAAAAAGAAAGGTATGTGCAAGCAGAAGCAGAGAGTTGTCCCTCAATGTTTTTCTTTTCCACTGTATTGACAGGATAATTGAATTTAGCCAGGCTGCCCATTTCCCAGCTCCCTTGCAGCTAGGTGGGAACATATAACTAAGTCCTGGCTAATGGGACAGAGAAAAATGTGTAATATTTCTGTCATGCTCTAAGAGTGAAGGAGTTTTTTCCCCTCACATTTATCTTACTATTTCTACTGTCTAGATTACAAATTTGGTGGTGAAATAACTAGAAAAGTGTCAATGACCAAAAATACCCTAAGGATGACAAAGAAAAAAGAGAAATCCCAGCTACTGAAAACTCCAAGATGCAGAGTTGCCATATTAGCAGTCCCTTATGTGCAAGAAAAATAAATGACTACCTTGTTTAATCTATGATTTAGTTGAGGGGGTGTTGCACTGAACTATATTCTGAACTATGTCATCTGAACTATATTCAACTCAGATTTTCCTCTTACCTGCCACAACATTAAATATACTTTCATTGGAAGGCAATATTGAAAAGTGGCTAAAACTATGGATTTGGAAGTCAGATTGCCTGTCTCCAGCTCTACCACTCCCTGGCAATATGCTAAATTTAACCTGTCTAAACCTTGGATTGCTAATCTACAGACTGGTTCTAATAAGAGTAGCTATTGCTACCTCATGGGATCAATATAAAGTTTAAAAAGATAATGCATAGGAAGAATTTAGCACAATGGCCAGTACATACCAAGTATTCAATAAATTTTAATCATGATTATTGTGGGGAAAGGTGCTTTCCAGGCTGGAAAACACCCCAATGCTAATTTGGGGGCTCTAAAACTAAAATGGTGTCACTGAGGACTTGTTCATAGAAACTTTGGCTCATCCACTACACACTGGGGTCAGTTGGGGGAAATGGGGGGGGACGGTGGGGGGAGGGGAGCTGGGGAGAGATAGCAAGGGGAGAAATGCCAGATGT
>NW_016107374.1:3762899-3775807 GCF_001604975.1 Cebus imitator | reverse complement strand
AAACTTTGGCTCATCTACTAAGTAAATTTCCTTTTGCAATGTGACTTTTTTTCTTTTGGCAAGTTTCCAAAGTTTAGGTTGGGGGAAAAAAAAAGGAAGACCATCATCTCTCACCCTTTAGATTCAGTTCGGGCTTGAGATATGGTAGGGCCAGGCAATAGTTGACACCCACTTTTTTCTAAGACTGTACCTGTCCGTCTTGCCACATGTGCCAACTATGCACCTACTCACTCTCAGATCCATTATCTACTCTGTTCTCTTCCAAATCATAAGGAGCTACATTTTCCAAGCTCCTTTGCCTTCTTGCTTCCTTGCATACTCAGCCAGTAGGAGGCTCTGATGGAAGACTAGAGCAAAGAAAGAGGACACAGTTGAGTATCACTTCATGAAGGCTCTGGCAGAAGCTACAGCTACTTGACAATCTTGGCTACACTTGATGGTCCTGGCACTTCATCTCTGAAAGTATAAGCTCCTCTTTTTGCCCCTTTTCTTTCCCCCCCCCATTTATTTATTTTATTGCATTAGGTTTTGGAGCCCCTTTTCTTTAGAGACAGTAGTGACTTCCTGCTACTGGTAAACTCTAGGTTGCTTCACTCTCTGTTATCTGCTTCCTCAGCTTTTCCATCACCTATGGATTCAATTTCCTGTGTTAAATTCTCTCTGTTTGAAGGACCTTTAATGATGCCAGTTTTCTCGCTGGACCCTAACAGATACAAGATGGTAACTTTGGCATTGAATGCACTGCCTTGTATGTGCTGGTAGTCAATGTCTATTTGTTGAGTAAATCAATACTTGGAGAAGAAGTTGACATAATTACCCTGAACTTGGTCCTCTAACCACTGTAAGAGCTGTGAGGCTAAAAACACTGTTTATGAGATGCTCACTTCTGGTCACAAAGGCTCTGAGCAGGTTAAATCACAAAATATATCAAAATATTCATCTTTCACAACCACATTTCTGATCTGTTCCCTCAGAGCAGTAAACCTCAAGCCCTCTGGCCCTCAATGCCACAGGTGGTAAAAAAAAAATCCCTTCTAGGGACCTTCTAGTAATAGGATGATCTGGCTGAAAGCAAGATAGATGAGAAGGGTGCAGGAGGAGATGGAGAAGAAAACCTAACTTCTCTGAGAAGCTATTTATCTCCAGACAGCCGTGTCACTGCTGGGGAGCAGCAGAGTGCTTACAATATTTGTAAATATCTGTTTGGCCCCAAGAGTTCTCTCCCATGGAAACAGCTAATAAACCAAGCTGCCTGAGTTTATTCCTTTTGCCAAGACGCGTTCCAGGGGCTGATTACATTGCTGTTTTATTATATGGAAAAGAAGAGAGAGTGTATGTGCAAGGAGCCAGGGAAGGTGATGGAGAACTCAGAGTTGAAAGCAGGAAAGTAACTCTTCCAGGTTGATGAGGTTTTTGTCATAAAGATCCAGATCTAGAAATGAAAATGAGAATTGGCACCAGCTCTCTCCTTGAAGCAAGAACTGCCCTCCTTAACTCGGAGTTTCAAAATGTTTAGGCATAACTGGCTAAGCAAACGGCCACTTTACCAAGTTGCCAACAAAATCTGGACATTGTAAGTACATGGGAAACGACTTCCCTCCAAGAAAAGTAATAACCCCAGGTGATGTCACTGCTGCTGATCTGAGGGCCACACTTTGAGTGGCAAGCCGATGCATTAATCTCCTGTTTATGTTTCATAATTTGAGAGCCCAGTACCCAAAGCAGTGAGGTGGTTCCCATCTGCTCACAGCACATGTGTGTCCCAGGTAGGACACTGGTGCAACCCAGGGACTGCTGGATTATGCTCCTTGTCCAGACAACACATTTCCCACACATGATGAAACGTGTGCCCTGGGATTTTCCTGGGATATTATTTGAGTTGCCTCTAAGGATTTCATTGTTTGTTAAGGTCTTATAAAAAAAACAAACCAAAGAAAAAAAAAAGACAAATGAAGATCAACTTGTTAAGAACTAAATTTAAATTATGAAAGAAATTACGTTGAGTGCATAATTTCAATTATTTTTTTTTCCATTTCATCCAAGCCAACAAGCTCAATTACCTTTTTGTGATGGCATTATAATGAAAATCATCAATTTCTTGAGTTAGAGGCAACCTTGAAGTTCAACCCCCTCCATCGTAACAGTAATAATGTGCACCATTACCCAAGCACTTGCTGTGGGTGGTGTGCACTGGTCTGAGTACTTTACCTATTTTATTCTCATGGTAGCCTGGACCAAAGTGTGTACCTAAGGATACTAATCTCATACTATGCTCCACAAATTAAAGATTTTGTGATCCAAAATCTCTTGCAAAATTTGTGGCTTCTTAGGTCCTTCTCAGGAGACAAAATCAAAATGCACTTGGGCATACAACAGACCCTAGGAAATCCTGCAGTAAGAAAGCCATTGCACTTTTTAAAAAACAAGTTGCTTCCAAAACATCTTTGTCTGTGCACTTCTTATTTTCTAAAGTCCAATTCTCATTTCATTTCAATTAGGTAGATAGCTCAATTTCTTATTAATATTTATTGCCATATTTAATTAAGATGGAGAAGGCCTCTGGTATCTTAGAAAGAGTTTTCAACCATGAAGGTTATTAACGAAAAGCTGCTGAGCACTTTCTTAACCAGAAAAA
This sequence comes from Cebus imitator, assembly GCF_001604975.1. Lineage (NCBI taxonomy): Eukaryota > Metazoa > Chordata > Mammalia > Primates > Cebidae > Cebus > Cebus imitator. The sequence goes on along the minus strand of NW_016107374.1, from coordinate 3,773,172 downwards.
CGATGGCTGAGATCCACCAATTTTTGTTAAGAGATTTAAGATCCCTTAAATGAAGTCTTCAAGCAAATATATAGGATATCTTCAAACACATCACTCGCTCCTCACCCTAGCGCAAGTCAGTCTCAGATGCGTTATAATCAACATTTAAACAACTACAAAGGTGAAGGCTGACCCTGAGCGTCCTTCCCATCCCTCCCCACAGTCCACTCAAGATGTTATCTGCAAGGAGTAAACAGGCCCGTCCCCAAAGTCTTGGCCACCCTGGTGTGATATCAAACAGCTGCTCAGCGGCCCTGGAAGCCAGCTCCCATCTTTCTCCTGCTAAACTTACAGCAAGTTGAGCTTCCTGGCAGGGCTTCTCTTTGAAGTTCAAGAGGGCCCTGTGTATGGTATGTGTGGGAAGGAAAACTAAGATTAGTCTCCCATGGAGCCATCTTTTCCATGAGAACAGAAGTCTTTCAGGAAGAATGGGTCTAATTCAACACCTCAAATAATAAAAGTGGTAACAATAGTAACCCACATGACATTTATAAAGCACTTACCAGTGTCAAACATAACACCAAGCACTGTCTTAAGTGCTTGCTAGGAGTTAAAGACTTTAATAGTTCCCCTTTTATAAATGGGGAAGCAGGTTCAGAGAGGCTAAGTGACTTGCCCAAGGTCGTCATAGAAGATGAGCAGTGGAGTTCGGTTTTAGTTGGGCTCAGAGCTAGTTTCTTTGTTCCAAAATTGGGTGAAACAGTGGGAACAAATGTCAACTCTTAAAAGCGTCTGAGAGCTGGAATTGAGGTTCGGGCCAGAGACCTCTGGACCTATGCCCTCTGTGATTATATGGACATTTTCCTCCCGTAGCAGAATGGATCATCATTTTGCACATTCTTATGCCCTTCATCACACTAGTGTAAATGTTTGCTTGCTTGTCTCTTTCCCACACTAAGTTGAGAGCTCCTTGCTGCAGACACTGAGTCTATTAGCCTTTGGCCTGGTGGCAATGATGATGATGACAGCTACCAGTTCTGGAGAGCTTATCATGGGCCCCACCCCAGGGCTGATATCAAGCCAGTTGGTGACCATTCTAACTGCTTATGCACAGGTTGTACTGAGTGTTAAATAATTCCAGTGTGATCTGTGCCAAGAACCATGCTAAGTGTCTTTGCCTATCTTTTCCTCCTGAATCTTTGCAGCAAATCTCTGAGGTGGCTACTGCTCTCATCATCCTATTTTACAGATGAGGAAACTGAGGCCCAGGGCAGCAAGATTATATTTGCCTGAAGTCACCCACTTAGTCCATGGTGAATGGAGCTAGTTTCTAGATAACTATAATTAGCCTAAAAAACAGTGCTTTTGTTCATCCATTGACTTATGCATCCGTTTCCTTATTCATTCAAGAAACTCACACTGAGCATAGTATTTATGATCTGTGGCCCCATGACAAGTTACCTCAAAATTTAGTGACGTAAAACAAAACCAAGCATTTATAAATTCATTTTTGTGGGTCAGTAATTCAGAAGTGGCTTAGCTGGGTGGTTGTGTTTCAGGGTTGCTCATGAGGCTTCAGTCACAAATGTCACCTGGGACAATGGTCTCATCTGAAGGTCTGACTGGGGCTGGAGGATCTACTGCCAAGGCAGCTCACTCCCAAGGCTGTTGCCTGGAGACCTCAGTTGTTCACTTCATGGACCTCTCCATGGGGCTGCTTGAGGGTCCTTACCACATAGCAGCTGGCTTCCCCTGAGCAAGTGATCCAAGAGAGAGCAAGGTGGGCATTGCAATGTCTTTTGTGACCCAGTCTCAGAAATTGCACAACATTATTTTTGCAATGTCTTATTGGTTATACAGGCCAGACTTCTTCAGTGGCATTGGGGGCTGAGGGGGTAGTACTTATAAAAGGGCCTGAACACCAGAAGTCAAGGTCATTGAGAGCCATCTTAGAGGATGCCTACAACAAGCAACTACTCTGAACCACAAGCAAATGTAGGTATCAGAGCAACATAGAGCTTCTGGCCTAATGGGGATGACAGACATTACTTATATAATCACGTAAACGAATACATGATTATACCTGGGATTGGGGCCTGGGAGACAAACTACATGCTTCTCTTAGAGTGTGGAAAAGAACAGCCCAGCCCTGCTGGGCAGATGTGGCCAGAGCTCTAGTCTCTGCAATGTATTTTCTACGTGCCTTCCAGTAAGTCTTCAACCTCTCTTAGTCTCAGCCTCAGCTAGAAAATGGGGACAGTGTCAGTGACTCTAAGGATGTAAAAGTGTTGAACACATCTCAAGTTATGACATGGCTACTTCTTAAGTGAGTGGACACAAAATAAAAAGGTTCGGAACATTTCAAAAGGGCACTTTGGTGCTAGAAGATGATTTCTTGATGCTTCCTTTGCTTACATTTGCTATCAGATTTATCTGAGAATTCATTAATTCATTCAATAAGCATTTATTGAACATCTACTATGTGCTCCAGCCTTATTCTTCTGTGCTGGGCGCTGGCAATACATCAGTGAACAAGACAGACAAACCTCCCTGCCCTGGAGGAGTTTATGATCTACTGTAGGGCAGCATGCGAGAGGAAGTGGAACTCACCCCACCTGGTCTCAGTTTTCACCAAAGTTGTCCTGAGGTCACCATGGACTTCTGTATTACTCAACATATTAACCAAAACCAATCAGAAACTCCAGTCATAGAAAAACAAGCCATCTTGCCACTATGGCAGCTGGGAGATCAGGGATTTCATGGGTGGAAGCATCTCAGGACAGTGGTAGGTCTTCTTATGTTTTAACAACCCATAAAGCTGTACCAATGCAGCCCAACTTAATGTCAGCTCTGGCTGCAGTTAACATGGCCCTTGCTCTTCTTTCCCCAGTCCCTCCTCCATTGAGGGGAAGCCATCAATATCTCCTAACTCAAATTTCAAAATAAAACCTCATGAACCTGGTCACTAGGAAAATATTCATTAATACCCATTATGGGTTGAACTGTGTCAACTCTAAAAAGGTACATTGAAGTCTTAACCCCCTAGTACCTGTAAATGTGACTTTACTTGGAAAAAAAAAGAAAAAGTCTTTGCAGATTGAGCACTCAAGTTAAGATGAGCTCGTACTATTGCTTGGTAGGCACTCCTGCAATATGACTGGTATCTTTATCAAAGGAAAGAAATTTAGACCCAGACTCAAATTTAGACACACAAATATGGACACAGATGCAGGGGAGAGCACTCTGTGGGGATAGAGGCAGATACTGGATGAGTGCAGCAGCAAGCCAAGGAACTCCAAGGATTGACACCTCCCACAGAAGCTGAAAAAAAGTAAGTAAGGAGCTTATTCTGAGTGCTGAAGGAAGCATGGCCCTACTGACACCTTCATTCCAGACTTCAGCCCCCAGAATCCTGAAAGAATAAATTTCGGTTGTTTTAAGCCAGCTAGTTTGTGTGGTATTTTGTGACAGCAGCCCCAGGAAACGAACACAATACTCAAATGTTGAAAAGAAACTTTAGGTTCATTTCCAGCTCAGCATTTCCATTTTACGGATGAGCAAACAGATGAGACCCAGTTAGAGGAAAGTAGTTGCCCAAGGTTACCAAGCAAATGTGTGCCCAAACTACACCCAGTCCCCCAGTCCAGGGCTTCGAAGATACCTTTTTTGTTTGTTTGTTTCTTATCATCATCAGGCTCTCCAGTCATCCTCAGTGCTGTTATCATTTATTATTGCTGCAGGAAAAAGGGGGCTCCAGAGTCTGTGCTTTCCAGCTCGGCCAGGCGGTCTGTTTTTGCTGGCTTTGCATGAAAAAGGCCAGGCTTGGCTCTGCGGGGTAACAGGCTGACTCGGGGTGTGATGTGAGTTGTAAGCACAATGACAGACGGCTCCAGGAACAGCCCTGGGCACAGTCTAGCAGAGTGAACCAGAAAACCACAGCACGTCAAGAGCATCTAATGGCACCGTGTGGTTTCTTAGCACTGCTCTCTGCCCTCCCTGCCAGGGTGCTTGTGAGCCCAGTGGGACTTTCTAAGTCTTTGTATCACTCCTTGAAGGGGAGGAGGAGGGGAAGAAGAAGGAGGGAGGGTTTCTACTTGAAGGTCTCAAATAATTGATTTTAGTACGCATTATTACAGCCTTTTATGTCAACTCTGATTCAAAGGTGCTTAATTTTTGACATGCCCAAATAACATAGAGGATGGGACCAGGGTGACAACAAAACATGGAAGAAAGAAAGAGCTGAGTCAGGCAGCATCTAGGAACTGGAAACTGTCGGATGGCTCTCGAGCCCTGAGTCAGCCCCCTTGGAGATAGCCTTACTGAAGGGTGGACACACAGGCCCAATACTCACAAATGACCTTTCCTTGCCTTCAGCCATGACGTTAGCCTTAAGGAAATGAGACAGCATCAACCTTCTGCCTGTCCTTGACACCTGGACATCTGGTTTGAGACACTGGAGAACTGGTCTGATTCAGGAGAAACTAGGGAATTTCTCGGCAGGCAAAAAGATTGCAGCATGCTGAAGCTGACCCTGACTTTGAAGTCCATGGAAGTTTCAGCCCTGGCTCAGTTGCTTATTTGCTGCTCATTTGCTATAGGACAAAGTCAATTTGTGCCCCTGAACTTCAGATTCTTCATTTGTAGAATAAAATATTGATACCTTCTGTGGAGGGTTATGAAGCATCACCCATAAGCTTCCATTATGGACCCTGAAGTAAGATGACCAGTGCATATGTAACCTGGCCCCCTCCTCCCACCTGCCATTGGGAAATTTGGCGGAAGACACTTCAAATCTCTGTGGCTCAGATTTTTCCTCCCCAGCATGGACCTGTAGTGGATGTTATGGGGCTAGACCCATACCCTCCCTCTACCATTCCCATGCAAGCAGACTCAATGGCTTCTGACTATAACCCTGAGTGCCTATGATTCTTTGCTCAAGGGATTTATTTGACCTGCATGTGGGACCTGCTGGAAAAGTTAGGATTGACCCCTGGAGGAGCCCTGTACCATGACTGACTGGAGTTGGGGCCTGATCACTGCAACTTCCTTGTGATCTGGTGACACAGCCCTGGGGTGCACCTTTCCTAGAGATTTCCATGGGGACTGCACCCAAATTGCCTGCAATACAGATGCTGGTGACATGAGGTGAGAGCTAAGGCTTGATGAACTTCTTTCCTTTCCCATCTTAGTTCCCCGCTTCCTTGCAAATGCTTCTTGAGATCTCCTCTTAAATTCTCCACTTAGACTCAAATCCTGTTTCAGAGTCGGCTCCTGGAGGAGACCCTGATATCAGCACTGCCTCACAGAGTTACCGTGAAGATGAAATGAACAAATAGATAGAAAATTCTTAGAGGAGTGTCTGTCACATGGCAGGGTCAAAATAAATGATTTGTCTGATCATTGTGAGGATTTAAATAATCTGGGAGCCAGACTTGGTGGCTCATACTTGTAATCCTAACACCTTAGGAGGCCTAGGCAAGAGGATCATTTAAATGCAGGGTTTTGTGACCTGCCTGGGCAACATAGCAAGAGAAAGAAAGACAGAAAGAGAGAGAGAGAGGAGAGAGACAGAGAGGGAGGGAAGGAAGGAAGGAAGGAAGGAAGGAAGGAAGGAAGGAAGGAAGGAAGGAAGGAAGGAAGGAAGGAGGGAAGGAAGGAATGAATGTGGTACATATAAAGCACCTTAGCCTAATGCTGGGCACAGAGTAAGGGCTCCAACCATGATTGTGTCATTTTTACAGATGTGAAAGCTGAGGCTCAGAGGCCTTAAGTAACTGTCCTGAGGTTGCATTCCATAACAGTGGCTTTCTGATGTAAACCTAGATTGATCCTATTCCTTATAACCTTCTCAGGGGGAGAAAAGGGGAACAAAACTGCAGCTATTAGGACAAAGTGTTGACTTCGACCCCTAAGCCTCCCTTTCCTTGGTCGGCTGAGAATCCAGGAGCTTGAACAAAAGCAGCTTTGGAGCCTCAAGCCCTGCAGATACAAGACATGTAGAAACAAAGCCATGTCTCTAAGTCCAGACTAGTGACCCTTCCCTGAAGCTATCCATCATCTTGAGCAGGGATTTTATGCACCCTGTACGCCAATCACCTCTTCAATTACCTCTCGGGAGGAGGGAGAAGCCCAGTGGTATCTGATGTCCCATTTGATTTAGGGTAAGTCACACTTAAGAGGGCATCTGAGGTTAAAGAACACAGAATTCTGGGCCTGTTTATAAATCAACAGGCTTGAGGTTTTCATTATTCACCTTCTAGATCATGGAGCGATATGACTCACTGGATCATAAAAGAGATCAAATAGCTTTGTTGCTAATAATTCTTTCCCTGACCCATTCTCTGGCACATTTGGTTTGTAAACAGAGTTTTAATGGCATCCCTTGGACATAATAACATAATTTCTTTATAGCACCTTTGCCGCCTCACCACTCTTGGCTGTAATCAGGTTTAGGTTTAAGCCTTCCTCATTTGTGGGAGCTAATGTTGTTTGGTGTTTTAAGAACTACTTAGGGCTGGGGATATTGCCCTTTGAAAGGATTGAACCAGCTTCTTTCGGAGCATAGCACTCTGATGAGTCTGGTCCAGAAGCCATGGATATTGTCCCTGGGACCCAGAATTTTGAGATTCCTGACTCCTGCTCCTCATCCAGTTTCCCCAGGGAAAACCCTTCCTGTGCAAGTCCTCAGTGACCTCAAAGGTGGTCTCTAAAAGTGTCAGGAATGTCGAATCAGCTCTTGAAGCCACATACCATTGTATGGGGAAGACAGGATTGTTCGTTGATTTACTGTCACACACAAAGATGCTCCAGGTTTGATGGCAGTAAGGGGTGGCTTGGTGAGAATTAAGAATTAAAAATAGTGTGAGAAACAAGAAAAAAAAAAGAGTTGAGGGGTCATTAAAGGGATGGAAAATGTCCTTTAGGACAAGCTTTCCCAAACGTGAGTCATTTCTGTACCACTCTACAATGTGAGTCAGATATGAGCAACCCCTTATTACTATATATGCATTTTGGAGGGTTTAAATAGTCTTACTCCATATGCTTGTAAATGTTTTACCATAAATAGGAAGTAGCCATAAAAAGAAATGTGGGTCCACATCTCTAATCCAAAACGCCAGGGCCAGATGAATTTCAGAATTCAGAATTTTCTAGACTAGAAAAGCAACATGGTCACATACCCCCAGGACTGCAGCCCTTATTAGATACGTTCATAGTTTGGCAGCATAACCTATACACATAACCTTTTTGTTCGTGATGAAGATCATCATTACATGAAAACGAAACTTACGTTTTTAAATTTTTTGACATTGTAATTGTACATATTTATATGTTACAATTTGATGTTTTAACATACCTATAGGTTGTATAATTATCAAGTCACCTCATGCATTTATCTTTTTTTTTTTTTTTTTTTGTGGTGAGAATACTTGAAAGCTTCTCTTCTGGCTAGGTCACAATATACAATGCCTGACTGCTAACCATAGTCACCCTACTGTGCAACGGAATGCCAGAACTTGTTTCGCCTCTCTTGTTGTGACTTTGTACCCATTGGCCAACATCACCCCATCTTCCCCTATTCCTGCTGCCCCTTCCTAGTCTCTGGTATCCACTGTTCTACTCTCTACTTCTATGACATAACTTTTTCAGATTTCACTTATGTGTAAGATCATATGGTATTTGTCTTTCTGTGTCTGGTTTATTTCAATTAATAATGTGATATCCTCCAGGTTCATCCATGTTGACACAAATGACCAGATTTCATTTTTTATAGCTGAATAATATTCCACTGTGTATATATGCCTTTTTTTGTAAGGTGTGCACTTTTATTCAGCTGGTCTCAAGCCAGTGTACAGGTAAACCCTGGCTGCCTCCACCCACTCCCAGGGAGATCAAAAGCCTTCACATATCTCAAGTTGAGGGACAAAAAAGGGGTCACCACAGAGGCTAAAATCTTTCAAAATAAAGGAAAATAAAAAAGGATTAAGGTGAAATTTAAAAATTTTTGATTACATAATTTACATATCTGCCATTTTTAATGCATTCATCCATTGTTGGATGTTTAGATTGATTCCGTATCTTGGCTATTGTAAATAATGCTGCAATAAACATAAGAGTATAGATATCTCCTTGACGTATCAATGTCATTTTTTTGTGTACCCGGTAGTGGGATTGTTAGATCATATAGGAGTTCTAATTTTAATTTTTTGAGGAACCTCCATACTGTTTTCCACAATGACTGTACTAACTCATAGTCCCACCAACAGCATGTAAGTGTTCCCTTTTCACCACTTCCTTGCCAACTTTTATTTTGTCTTTTTGATAATAGCCATTCTGGCGAGAATGAGGTAATATCTCACTGTGGTTTTGATTTGTAATTTCCTAACGATTAGTAATGTTGAACATTTCTTCATATACCTGTTGATTATTTGTATGTCTTCTTTTGAGAAATGTCTATTAAAGTCTTTTGCTCATTTTTAATTGGGTTACTTGTGGGGACTTTAGGGTTTTTTTGGGTTTTTTTGTTTGTTTGTTTTGCTTTCTTGTTGCTGTTTTTGTTCTTGCTGTTAAGTTCCTTATATATTCTGGTTATTAACTCCTTGTCAGACATATAGTTTGCAAATACTTTCTCCCATTCTGTTAATTGTTTCCTTTGCTGTGCAAAAGCTTTTTAGTTTGATTTTATCCCATTTAAGACAAAATTTAAAGGCTATATGTAATCCCCTGTATGTTTGGGTTAAGTATAACTATCAAATGGTTTATGAAAAAAAATCCATTTTCAGAGAGTTTAGGACTTTGAAATTTCACATAAGGGATTATGAACCCATACAGTGGGGGTAAAATAAGTGTAATTAAATTCCAGCTGAATATGATGGTGTGCCTGAAGAAATAAGCCAGAGAAAATCATGGTTCCACATTCTAGTATCAACTTGAGCCTCTCTCTTAGATACAATGGGAAGGATTGGATGAGAAATTAAAAGACAATAATTGCTCAGGATGGACTTCAGTGCTGCTTGATTTCAGGCAGTGGATCCCCAAAGTCATGTCTAGGAACCCCAGTAGCGTGTATCCCCCACATGAGGAGATGCCTATCTATAAGAATGAGTCATTCAGTAGAACTAGCTAAACCATGGCATAGATGTTCAGATTAAGAGTCTTAATCTATTCCAGGAGTTGGCAAACCCTTTTTATAACAGATTAGATAGTAAATGTTGTAGACTTTTTAGACCATATAGTCTCTGTGATAACTACTTTATTGTTGTAGCACAAACACAACCCAAGAGAATACCTAAACAAATGGGCATGATTGTGTTTCAATAAAACTTTATTTACAAAAACAGGCAGTGGGGCATATTTTGCCCAGCCTTTCACTAACACTTGAAGAAACTGACACCAACGAAGAAACTGACTCACTCAAGGTGATTTAGTAGCAGAACCAAAATCAGAAGCTGTCAATCTAAAGAAATGAAAGAGGAGAGAGAAAATCTCAGCTGCTGTCTTCAACCCTGGGAACTATTTTAAGGCAATGTTTTGTAGAAGTCATAAAAGTCACCCTTCAATTCAAACAAGAAATAGTAGGTTCAAAGTGAAGCAAAGATGGGGAGTCTGCATGGATATTTAAAAGAACATACTTAGGTTCAAGGATAAAATGCTTGAAAGGACAACAGAGCAAATCTCTGAAGAGTTCATCTTTAGACATCTGCAGCAGGAAAATCACCTGCTGAAATGGATCTGGCTGGAATTTTTCTGCCCTGGGCAAAGGGGGTTCTCAAGCTTCCTTACTATAGAATAATCTGATCTATTTAGAGAGGTGTGGACACCAAAAGGGATTAAGTCTAAAAGACTCCAATCAAGAGGACATGATGTCTCCACTCCATTCAATTTAATGAATATTGATTGCACTCTGACATTGTACCAGGCACTGTGCAGGCCCTGTGGAAGATGGAAATATGTATGAAATATGGTATCTGCCCTTAGGAAATTTACAACTAAGAAACAATGTGATTGGTCAGGTGTGGTGGCTTGTGCCTGTAATCCCAGCACTTTGGGAGGCCAAGGTGGGAGGATCACCGATGGTCAAGAGTTCAAGACCAGCCTGGCCAACATGGCAAAACCCTATCTCTGTTGAAAATACAAAAATTAGCCGGGAGTGGTGGCAGGTGCCTGTAATCACAGCCACTCGGGAGGCTGAGGCAGGAGAAACGCTTGAACCTGTGAGGTGGAGGTTGCAGTGAGCCGAGATCATACCACTGCACTCCAGCCTGGGCGACAGAGTAAGACTAAGACTCCATCTCCA
>NW_016107374.1:3739756-3762489 GCF_001604975.1 Cebus imitator | reverse complement strand
AAGAGAAAGATAAGCATGGAGTAAAGAGACAGAGATAAAAAGACAGGCAGAGAAAGAGTTTGAGGAGTAAAAACAGAATGGTCAAAGAGGAGGAGGGAGGAAAAGAAAGAAGAGGGGAAAAAAAGAAAATGGGAGAGAGAAGGAGAAAGATAAGAGAAGGAAGAGGAAAGCAAAGAAGGCGAGAGATGAGAGAAGGGTAAGAGGAAAAGGGAAGAAAGGAGAAAGGCTGTTCTGGCAACTGCATTCAATTCTAAGTACAAAGGGGACAAAGGGGGTCCCATGTGTGGCATCAGAGGCCTCTACTTCCTTTGGGAAGGCATTGGGAGGCTTCGAGTGGGGGAGTGGTTAATTAGATTTATACTGTAAGACAATCTCTGTGCCTTCCATGAGAGAACAGGCTGAAGGGGAGAAAATGAGACCAGCAAGGAATCTGTTGCCATTGTCCGGCAAGAAACATGGAAGAAGGTGCAAAATTGAGCCAGCATGAGAAAAATCTGTCCTTAGACAATGATCGGCTGTGGGGTCAAGAATGAAGTAAGACTTCCATCCATGTCTCTGGATCCAGAAACTTGGTGTTTACTGGGATGGGAAGCACAAAAAACAAGGCAAGATTCATTATGAGTAAAATAAATCCCAGGGACATTCTTAAAAGAGGAAGGGCAGGGGAGAAGAACAAAGAAGCCTAACCCCGAAGATTTTAATATGCACCCTCTCACTGAATTCTTCCAATAAGCCTATGTGGTTGGCATTATATCCCCTTTTTTCACAGATGTAAAAAGTAAATTTCAGGGAAGGTAAGTGATTTGCCCAAGGGCACACGGTTGTACATCCAAACCATCTTTCTAGATCCAATGTCTGTGACCTTTTTATCTCTATCAGAAGCACACAAACTGAAAGACATGTGTATTCTATGCCTTCAACCTGGGGTGCCACATATGGGAAATGGGAAAGGAAGACTGTAGTCTGGTAGTGGATGTAAATGAATCCCAGGCCTCGTTGGACACCAGATGGTAGGCACCTGGTCTCCAATTCTAAGCCCAGGTCTTGCCAACAGGTGAGACTCCCAAAATAGAGGATCTAGAGGAATCCCTTATTTTATCATACCAGGAAGGAGGAAAAGGGAGTCTGTTTTCATGCTGTTAGGCAGTGCATGGCCCGGTTGGCATTCGGGAAAATCAATCCTGGAAGGAAATGAGTCAGGGCAGCCAAGTTCCTAGGATTATATGCCTCTCACCTGGAAGCCTTCTGCCAAATGACCCCAGGGAAGAGTCAGTCCAATGAAAGATAGGTTTCGTCTCCCAGTAACACTTGCTTCTAGGGCACCACGAACCCCCAGGAGGCTGAGAAGAGTGACCTTGAGGGACGCAGAAGTGGTGGGAGGAAACCCAGGGTAACAAGCACAGTAACAGCTCACCTCTGCAGCCCCTTTCATCGAGAGATCTCAGAGCCATTTACCACGACCCAATTAATTTTCTCAACATCTACTACATCACCAGCTCCCAAAGAAGGTGTCATTATCGTCTTTTTATGAGCAAGAAAACTAAGAGGTTAGTTAGCTGGCTCAAAGCCACCAAACAGTGGTAAGGCAGAAGCCAAATATGAGATAATTGCCTTCCTCTGATCACAAGGAACAGGAGAGAAAAGATCCATTTGTAGGAGGGGCCCCGATTACCACTCTTAATCATTCATGTATTAATCATTCAGTTATCCATCCATCCATCCATCCATCCATCCTTCCATCCATCTATTCATTCACTTATTCATCCATCTAGCCACCATTACTTCCTTCCATCCATTTATTCATCCATCTAACCATCTCCATTGATTCATTCATTAATTTACTCATTTAACAGCATTAACTGACATCCTGCTATGTGCCAGGCACTGCGCAAAGGGCTGACGATTACAACCATGACCAAAACAGACCCATTATATCAGTCCATTTTCACACTGCTATAAATAACTGCCTAAGACTGGGTAATTTATAAAGGAAAGAGGTTTAATTGATTCACAGTTTAACATGCTGGGGAGGCCTCAGGAAACTCACAATCATAATGGAAGGGAAAGGGGAAACAAGGCACCTTCTTCACAAGATGGCAGGAAGGAGAATGAATGCTGGAGGAACTACCAAGTAGTTATGAAACCATCAGATCTCATGAGAACTCACTCACTATCAAAAGAACGGCATGGGAGAAACCACCCCATGATTTAATTACCTCCACCTGGTCTCTCCCCGATATGTGGGGATTACAGGAATGACAATTCAAGATGAGATTGTAGGTGGAGAACGCAGCCAAAACATATCACCCACCATCTAGTGATTCTTTAATTTTTTTTTCCATTACTATAGGACTTTGCAGCTTACAAATACACTACCATTTATAGAGTCCATGAAATAAGGGTTTTTATTTCTATTTCACGGCCGAAGAAACTAAGACTTAAGCAGGCCAAGTAACTTCACAGAGCTCAGATCTGGACCCATTGTGCCTGGAGCCTTTTCACACTTTACAGCTTCTTCATTAAGCTGATCTTCCCGGTTCCTGGGGAAATCCCCCATGAGAACTCGATTCATTGAAGGGCTTTAAACACCTTTATCAGCAGAAGGTCATGTTACCAAGAAACCTTTGAGTTGGCTAATGAAGTAGCTAGACTGATGCACAAACTGGACTGGACTTTCACATAAATAAAATAATTTACTCAAACCAGAAAAATCATAGCAAGTCTGATTAAAATGATCAGGGTCTTCAGGTATGTGAGTTAAACCATCAACTAAGGCTGAAGGGCATATGAAGTCAACTGATTTGGTAATTTGCTTTGTTTCTGCTCTGATATGGGTCAACTATGACAATCTCTTCTATGGGCACCGTGCCCTTCATACATGAACCCATTTTTCTCTGTTCCTGTTAGAGAACACTGAGATAGAGAAATGAGACAAGAGTTTGGCTGGTCATTCCAGTATGGTGTGCCATTTAAAAGCAGCAAGGGCGTCCCGAGATGAGATTGCCACCATTTAACAAGCCATGCATCACATTCAAAACTGGCCATGTCCAACTTCTCCACTAGATTGTGAGCTCCTTGAGGGTGGAGTCATGTCTGTCTGACTTAGCAAAACCCATAATCCTAGTCTAATCATGAGAAAAACATCAAACAAGCCCCAATTCAGGGACATTCTACAAATGTAGAATAAACGTCTGATGAGCACTCCTCAAAGCTGTCAAGGTCACCAAAAACAATGAAAGTCTGGGAAACGGTCACAGCCAAGAGAAGCCTAAGGAGATGGGACAACAAAATGTAGTGTGGTATCCTGGATGAGACCCTAGAACAGAAAAAGGACATTGAGGACACACTAAGGAAGTCTGAATAATAAAGTATGGATGTTCGTTAATAATAATGCATCAGTATTGGTTCATTCCCTGTAACATCACATAAGATGTTACAGAGGATGCTGCATGTGGGACAGGTGAGAGCTATATTATCTTGATGATTTTTCTGTAAATCCAAAACTCTTTTGAAACTTTTTTTAAAAATGTATAATTGAACATTTTAATATATAATAAATTATAATAAATACATATATAATAAATATAATATAATAAAGTATAATAAAAAGTGAAGCAGAATGAGGAGGAGTAATTTCTTCTTGGCCTTTTTAGTTACAGTCTGATAGAGGTGGTGTCTTTCTGAGACTGTGAAAACATTCTTATGTAAAGTGTATTCATCATTGGTGGGAGTGTAAACTAGTCCACCCATTGTGGAAGACAGTGTGGCACTTCCTCAAGGACCTAGAAATAGAAATTCCATTTGACCCAGCAATTCCATTCCTGGGTATATACCCAAAGGATTATAAATCATTCTATTATAAAGACACATGCATACGTATGTTCATAGTGGCACTGTTTATAATAGCAAAGACCTGGAACCAACCCAAATGCCCATCGACGATAGACTGGACAAGGAAACTGTGGCACATATACACCATGGAATACTATGCAGCCATAATAAATGATGAGTTCGTGTCCTTTGTAGGGACATGGATGAATCTGGAAACCATCATTCTCAGCAAACTGATACAAGAGCAGAAAATAACATGGGGAGAAATGTCAGATGTAGGTGACACGGGGATGGAGGCAGTAAACCACATTGCCATGTGTGTACCTATACAACAATCCTGCACGATCTGCACATGTGCCCCAGAACCTAAAGTAGAATTAAAAATAAATAAATAAAAGGCCTGAACCTAAAAAAAAAAAAAAAATGTATTCATCACCGATTCCTTTCAGGTATAGGCAGCTGTTGATTTTTTCTGTTTGATTTCCAGGTTCTTCAGCTACATACAGCACCAGTGGTCATCAACTTGCTCATAGAGAGGCAAAAATTGTTTTGGGGTATATCTATTCTAGGGGTCCTCAGCCCATCTTGTTGATCCTGTTGTCCTCTTTCCACTTGTATCCTTATGTCAAAGCCATACATTGGTGGGATCACAGATTTCAACATGGAAGGGCACACCACCAATGAGAAATGAGGCAATATTCCCATGAGAAGCCACCATAGCCCATTCCTTCTGTCTCCACAAGCCACAAGCCAAGCCTGATGTTGGGATATTGTCTGCTCTCTAACTATTCCCTGAGTAAGCAATCACTATAGAGGCTGCTAATTGGGAAACATGGGGAACCCTAAATTAGTCACAGCAAATGCCTCCACACTAATAACACTTGGCACTTTCCTCACACCTTTCATCCAGGTAATTGCAAAGAACTTGTCTAAACATCAATTAATCTGGCCCACAACACCCCTGCTATTATTAAGCCCATTTTACAGATGGAAAAACAAACATGAAGCGATACCACTTGGGCAATGGGTTGGTGGCTTCATCCCCAACCCAATCTCAGGCTCTGGGAGGGAAGGAGTGAAGTCAGTAGGTACAGCAGCTGGGTATTCAGTGAGCCCTGGTCTTACCTCTAGTTTCTTGGCTATCTAGAGGGTCAAATATTGACCACAGGAGAACAAAGAGGCTTTAGAGTCAGACAATTGGGTTTTGAGTTTGTGAATTGGAAGTTCACATACTGTGCGACCATGGGGATGTTGCATAACCTCTGTGTTCCTCAGTTTCCCCCACCCGTTAAATGAAAGGAAAAATTACCTTACTTCCTCTCACTGGGAAAAGATTTAGAAGATAGCATGAGTATAGTCAACTGGGGACAAGAAGGAAATGAGATTCTTGCTGAAATTCAATGCCTTAGATTCTCACTTGAGCCTTTAGGGTGGAGCTCAGGGCCAGGGAGACAAAATCTCAGAACAGGGAGCGGAGAGGTAAGTGTGGTTACAAGAAAGTCAGGTAAGTTTTGATTGAGGCTTCAGCCATCAGCAAAGAGGAGGCCTCCAGAAATGATGGTGTAACAAGGAGATTCCGAAGGACTTCTGTCGGGAGGAGAAAGTTCCCGGCAGGCAAATCGAAGAGGGAGAGGAGAATCTTCATTCTGTACCAACCCTCCTGCCCCTCCAGTGCACCAACTTGAGGGTGGCCTAGCTGGTTCTAGGCAGTCAAAAATTGGAGGAAGCAGAAATATTTTATCCACATTGGACAAATGCTGGAGCCTGGGAGCTGGCTCCATATGTGTTCCCTGTGAATAGTCAGTGAGATGTATAGTGGGCTGGGCACCCTCCTCTGATGACTTTAAACAGGAGGCTTCCCACACAAGTACCAGCTGTGATAAACAGCCCCGCTTCTCTCCCATCTCACTACACAGCTGAGTGACCTTCTGCTGGGCAGGCACAGCAGGCAAGGTGACTCAGGATTTGAGTCAGCCCCTGTGCCCCAGGCATGCTCACACACATACACTGTCACTCTCACACACACACACTTTCTCATACACACTCACACATGTTCACACACAAACACACACATTCTCACACACTTCCACACACACATGCTCACACACATATACTCACACACACTTTCTCACACACTCACATGTTCACACATATACAAACACACATTCTCACACACTTCCACACATACATGCTCACACACATACACACACATACTTTCTCACACACTCACATGTTCACACATATACAAACACATTCTCACACACTTCCTCACACATACACACACACATGTTCACACACATACACACTCACATTCTCACACACTTCCTCACATACACACACACTTTCTCACACACTCACATGTTCACACATACACATTCTCACACTTCGTCACACATGCTCACACATACATTCTCACACTTCCTTACACACATGTTCACACACACTTTCTCATGCCCATTCATACATGTTCACACACATACATTCTCACCCTCACATAATGCTCTCACACATACACACTTTCTCACATATACACGCTCACACACATACAAACACATACACATTCTCACACTTCCTCACATGCTCACACACATACACACATTCTCATATACTTCCTCACACACATGCTCACACACATTTTCTCACACACACGTTCACACACATTCTCACATACTTCGTCATGCACATACACTACTCACACACTTTCACACACACATGCTTACTTTCTCACACACATGTTCACACACAAACACATGCTCACACACACCTCAAACACACACATGCTCATGTATACACCCACACTTTCTCACACACATGCTCACACACATAAACTCACACTCACTTTCACATATACACTGGTACACATTCTCATAGACTCATACATGCACATTCTCACGCTCACATTCACATACATTCACCCACACACTCACATTCTCACACACTAACACAAATTCCCACACACTTTCACACACATGCATGCACGTGCACTCATATTTTCACATACTTCCTCACACTCACACACTCTTACACTCACACACATTCCAACACTTGTACACACATGCATGCACACACACACACTGTCACATTCTCACACACACACTCTTGCTTTCTCACACTCTCCACCCACTCACACTGTCACACATTCGCACATACACCCTTAAACATGTATGCACACACACTCCTACTTACTCAGACACACTTTACACACATGTATGCACACACTCACACATTCCCACACAACCTTGCACACTTTCACAGAGATGTATGCACTCACATTTCCAAACACACTTTCAAACAATGCATGCACACCACATTCCCATGCACACTCACATCTATGCATTCCCTCACAACAGTCACACACACTTTTACCATTCCCACACTCACACACATGTATGCACACACTCGAACACACACTGTCATATTCTCACATTCTTCATACACTCACATTCTCACACTCACAGATTCTCATTCTACTCTCCCACACATTGTATACACTCACAGCCTCACACACATGCACACAGTCACACACTTTCTCACACTCACTCTCACACACATACACATTCTCTCACATTCACGCCCTATTTCAGCTGAACCATGTGGGTGAGCAGTTCCCAGGATCCACAGAGCACGAGAGGTTCCCAGAGGAGCCCTCAGTCTCCTGAACTTCCTGCTGAGCAACCATTGCCTGTATCGTGCTTCCCCACAGATGACCTGGGGTGAAGGAAGGGGTCACAAGAGATAAGGAGAGGAGGGAGAGAAGGATGAAGGAAGATAACATTGTACAAGCTTCAGAAGAGATCAGGCACAGCCTTCTCTATCACCACATCCCTTTATGTAGTGGATTTCAAGAAATGTCTAACTGAGTGACACTGAATTTCTTCTATAAGATCCCCCTCTCTGCTGCCTTCGTGAACCTGCCCAGTAAATCTCCATGCCATCCTAGGGCAGGGTAAAAGCAGAAAGGTGAAGTCAAGGCAGGAGGGCTTAGCTCAAGAGAAGACAAATAGCCAGGCCATTGAAACTGTGAGTGACTGAGTTGGTATGTGAGGAACGGAAAAACGGAAAGAGGGGAAACTCGGCTTACGCATAAGGTTGTTATGAGAATGAAACAACATAGTGCATGGTGAGCCCTCATCACAGGACCCTCATGCTCCTCACAGGTGCTGAGCCCTCATCACAGGACCCTCATGCTCCTCACAGGTGCTTAGCCCTCATCACAGGGCCCACACACTCCTCAGAGATGTTGAGCCCTCATCACAGGGCCCACATGCTCTTCACAGGTGCTGAGTCCTCATCACAGGACCCTCATGCTCCTCACAGGTGCTGAGCCCTCATCACAGGACCCTCACACTCCTCACAGGTGCTGCATCATCACAGGTCCCACATCACTGAGCTCTCATCACAGGACCCTCACGCTCCTCACAGGTACTGAGCCCTCATCACAGGACCCTCACACTCCTCTCAGGTGCTGAGCCCTCATCACAGGGCCCTCACGCTCCTTACAGGTGCTGAGCCCTCATCACAGGGCCCACACACTCCTCACAGGTGCGGCATAAATAAATGTTAATAAGTTGTGAATAACAATGCAAATAATTGGAGCCTCAGTTTAGTGTCTTGTTCCCATCCTAGCCTGAATAAACGCTTAACGTGCATTCACAAGGTGGGGTGAAGTGAAGCAGGTTACATCCAAATGAGCTATACTCTCATTCATTTGCTGAACATTTATTAGCTAAAAACACCTTTGCCAGGTACAAGGCCAAGTGTGGGTACACAGAAGTAGACACATGTCCAGGCACGTGCACAAATAAATAAGTAGGGTAATTTCAGAGTGGCAACTGCAATGGATAAAATAATAAGGCAGTGGGGCAGAGAATGATGACCAGGTGGGGTGTGAGGAGATTTGGAGAGGGCCTCTGAAAAGGTGACACCAAAGCAGAAAAACCTAAGTGCTTCCTAAGGTCTTTAAGTGATAAGGAGCCGGCCATGCAGAAATTGGCAAGAGAGTCACAGAAAGTGGGAATAGCAGATGCAAAAGTCCTAATAAGAACAAGCTTGGCATGTCCAAGGGCTACGTGGGGTGGGAGGAGGGGAGCCCAGAGTAATTATTGAGTGCAGATGCTGGGAGAAGCTTCCCTGTTCCCATGGTGACCTCAGCAAGCAGGCTGGGCATCGATACTGGAGCAGAGGCAGGCACAGCTGGATCTGAGAGGGGGGACCTTGCCTCACTGTGAGAATCTGAAGGCCAAGGAATAACTTCACTTCCAAGCTTGGACACAATGGTCTTCCACATGAGTAAAGGGTCTAAATGAACGCCATTGTTTGCAGAAATGTAACTGGCTGCCTCACTTAATTTGAAAGCCTCTGAGGCCAAAAAACTAAAGCTCGGTATGAAAGAGGATGTTGGTAATAAACACGCGCAGCATTAAGACAAACACCTAATGCATGCGGGGCTTAAAACCTAGATGACGGGTTGATGGGTGCAGCAAACCACCATGGCACGTGCAGGCTTGTTACCTATGTAACGAGCCTGCACATTCTGCACATGCGTCTCAGAACTTAAAGTAAAAAAAAAGGAAAGAAAAACAAAAAAGAAATAAACATGATGCAGCAATGCTCGCTTAAGCAAGATGATGACTTTATGTTTGTTTTTTCACTTGGGAAAAATGAAGCAGAAAGGGTGATAAAATGCCTAGTTAAGAATAAAAACGCATTTAAAGTACCTTGCACATGCAACTCTGCAATCATACCTCTACATAGGAACCAGAACTAACTGGTAACATCTAAAAATAAAAATTGTGTTTGTCTTTGGATGTTAGCATAATAAGTGATAACTTTTTCTTGCTTTTTGCAAAATATTTTTAATATTGTCATATCACCTTTCTAATTTAAAGGGGAAAAAATGTATAAACACACTCTGGCAACTTCCAATCTATCCTGGAGATGAAATTGCAGCAAGGGGACCGTTTCACAGCTTGCCTTAATTTTGTTTCATTCTTCTATACCCAAAGGAGGTTGTTCATCATTACCTGGTTACAGAATTGAATAGGTGTGAAATCCAAGCTGATAGCAATACATCACTCCCTGTTGAACTTCAAAGCTCAGGCCAAACTGCCTATAAAAATAGTTTTCATTCCGTGCCTTAATCTCTTTCATACATTTTCATCGTGAGGAGTTTTGTTGGGGGAGATTTTAAAAGGTTTACCATGCTTTCGGTGAGTAATAGGTGACAGTTATGCATAGCGTAGCGGAGGCGGGAGAAGCGGGGAAAGCCAGAGTTCCCAGAGTGTTAATTTTGGTTCATCATGAGGCCAAGCCTGGACCTTATCAGATACCTTTATCAGAGCGATCACTCACAAGGTTCTAATGAATAACAATACCTAAGTACAAAAACCACAAAAAGACTTCTCATCATAAATGTGTTTATAGGCTGGGCTCGGTCACGCCTGTAATCCTAGCACTTTGGGAGGCCAAGGTGGGTGGATCACCTGAGGTCAGGAGTTCAAGACCAGCCTGGCCATCATGGGGAAACCCCATATTTAAAAAAAAAAAAAAATGTATTTATCAACCACCTACTATGGACAAATAACTGAACTGTATTAGAGTGGGTCATTTTCCAATTCCACTACCCGAAAGCCTTAGTGCTGTACAACAAAGAACCTGGAAAAATCCCAGTATGTACAAGTTACAAAGAATAATAATAACAATAATAATCGGGGCGCGGTGGCTCACGCCTGTGCAAGCACTTGGGGAGGATCACCTGAGGTCAGGAGTCCGAGACCAGCCTGACCAACATGAAGAAACCCTGTCTCTACCAAAAATACAAAATTAGCTGGGCGTGGTGGCATGTACCTGCAATCCCAATTACTTGGGAGGCTGAGGCAGGAGAATTGCTTGAACCCAGGAGGCAGAGGTTGTGGTGAGCCGAGATTGCACCATTGCACTCTAGCCTGGGCAGCAAGAGTGAAAATCCATCTCAGAAAAAAATAAATAAATAAAACAATAATAACAAACATTTGTATAGTGCCTATGATGTGTCAGGCACTATTCTAAGTACTTTTGTATTCATTGATTTAATTCTTCTGACAACTCTTTGAGGAAGACATTATCATCTTTTTACAGTGGAGGAAACTGAGGCACAGAAAGGTTGAACAACTTGCCCAAGGTCACACAGCTCTTAAATAGAGGAAGTGAAATTCCAAACCCATGAAGTCCC
Source organism: Cebus imitator (assembly GCF_001604975.1). Taxonomy (NCBI): domain Eukaryota; kingdom Metazoa; phylum Chordata; class Mammalia; order Primates; family Cebidae; genus Cebus; species Cebus imitator. Next base: position 3,751,448 of record NW_016107374.1, on the reverse strand, counting down.
ATTCTTATTGAAACATTCTTTTCCATTTTCAACAACCATTATTATTACTAATTTAGCTACTGCTGATATCATGACTATTGGCACTGTATATTTGCAGCTTGCTTTACAGTGTGTGAAAAGGCTTTGCACATCCCATCTACCTCGCTGGCTATGACAAAGATGAACCGAACAGTATACATGACTTCATTTCACAGATGAGAAGCATGACACTCAAAGAGATTAAATAAAGTTGTATTTTTGACTTAGAAACTTGTATTCACCACCCCTAATCCACGTGGAAATCACATGACTTGGGCATAAGATCAACTTTATAATTATATTATAAATAGATAAATCTCCATTTTTCTGGTTGGATGTGTAGAAAAGGGGAAGAAAGGCACAAAATAAATTACACTGGCCGGGCGTGGTGGCTCAAGCCTGTAATCCCAGCACTTTGGGAGGCCGAGGCGGGTGGATCACGAGGTCAAGAGATCGAGACCATCCTGGTCAACACGGTGAAACCCCGTCTCTACTAAAAATACAAAAAATTAGCTGGGCATGGTGGTGCGTGCCTGTAATCCCAGCGACTCAGGAGGCTAGGGCAGGAGAATTGCCTGAACCCGGGAGGCGGAGGTTGCGATGAGCCAAGATCGCGCCATTGCACTCCAGCCTGGGTAACAAGAGCGAAACTCCGTCTGAAAAAAAAAAAAAATAAAATAAAATAAATAAATTACACTGACTTCAAACTAAGAAAAGCCGGGAGCAGAGAAAAGGATGCTTTCACCAGGGGCATCCATTTTCCGATGAGGTCCAAAATGGCGGCTGTTTTTCACAAGTAGAGAGGCAGCATGCTCACCTTTTAACTGGTCAGTTGCAAAGGGTCAGGGAAAAAAGGGCTGAGAAGGAGAGTTTGGAGACAGCCTTTATGGAGTGAGTAATTACTGTGTAGAGTGGGCAACTCCCCCAGGACGCAGAGAAAGTTGTAACCCTGAGCATATTTGAAGAAGAGGGAGACAGGCACTTATAGGAAATAAATGATGTGTTCTTGGGAACGAGACAGGCTTATATGAATTGCAGAGACCTCTGCTTTCTGCAAATGTTGCTTTTAAACAGTAGGTGGGAGCTGTAGCCAAAATGGCAAGAACAGGTTCGTGCGGATGCCCTTCATTTTAGAGTCAGTGTCAGCCTTCTTGAAGCCATCTCCATTGTTGGAGATGAGCTCAAAGCACTTGGTAGAGAACAACACCTCCTTCTCAGCCTGCTCTGCCAGTTTCTCCACCACCCCTGTCAGGTGATGTCCAGCACAATGCAGATGTGCTGTGTCTTTCCTTCATGTATCATTTCTTCCTAGCTTTTTCACCTTTACTCTTTCTGTGCCCTCTGCCCACCCAACTCCACCTGAAATCACCTCTGTCTCCTTTGTGTGACTGGAAAAGTCTAATTATTTATCCCAGAGCTGTCAGCACCTCTAAAAACAATCCTTTATCTTCTTCCCTGGGCAAAAGTAGGTCCTTTCTCCTTCATGCCGTCCCACCCTGGCACCTTATCACATCTGTACTTTAAAGCATTTGTATCTTCATACTGCATCTGTTCATTGGTCAATCTCCCCAACCAGATTCTGAAAAACCAGAGGGAAAGTGACCAACCAGAATGCAGTTAGGAACAGACTTTGTGGTCAGGCCACCCATATGACCTCAAACAAGATCCTTAATTTCTCTGAGCCTTAATTTTCTCATCTGTGAAATGGGGATAAGAGTAATAACATGATTGCCATTAAAATTAACTGAGGTGATATAGTTTAGAAAAGCATTTAGCACAATGCTTAACTGTAATTATTATCAATTCATCTCTGAATCTCCTGTGTCTAGCACCATGATAGGCCATGGAAAATACTTAGTAAATGCTAAACACAATACTTTTTGGCTTTTCTTTTTTTCAGCATAAAGCCTTTGTGTTCAAATTTAAACTTATGTAAAAACAGTATAGAGAATTGTTTTGAGCATCAATTCTGGAGCCAGGTATCCTGAGTTTGATTCTGCATTGTGCCACACTAGTTATGTGGCTTTAAGAAAGTTTTATTTTCTCTGTGCCTCAATTTTCTCTTCCATGAAATGGGAACAATAATAGTACCCAATTCAAGTGTTGTTATAAGAAATAAGTAATCTATGGAGAATGCTTAAAATGGTATATTTAATATAAGAAGCATTTTATAAATGGCTGTCATTAGCTATAATTAGGATCCCAGTATACAAAAGAGTTAAAGTAGAAAAAGGAAAAGGATCTGTGGTTCTGCCAAATCTTTCACCTCAATTCCTTCCCACCCCCCAAAAAAGCTTCTAAGAATAAAACCATGTTTTCAAAGCAATGATCAGCAAAAGGATTTTGAAATAACTAATGTTAGCCTAGATAAGCCCAAGTTTCTCTGCTCCTATCTGCATCAATAAGACAGATGGCCAGTCTTGTAGGAGGAGAGACTTCTGTTCCAGTTATCTATTGATGTGTGACAAACCACCCCAAAACTCAGGAAATTAAGATAACAACAGTTACTCATTTTCCTCACAAATTTGTAATTTAGCAGGGATCAGCAGAGATGGCACATTCTGTTCCATGCAGTGTCAGATGGAATAGTTTCAATGAGAACAGAATATTCATTTATAAGATGGCTCAACCACATGGCAAAACTGTCATGTCAGCCTAGGGCCTTGATTTCTCTCCATGTGGACCTTGTCATGAGGTTGCTTGGACTTCCTCCCAGCATGGCTGCTGATTCCAAGAACAAGTGTTCCAAGAGGCCCGGGGGAAGCTGAAAAGTTCTTATGACCTAGGCTTGGAAGTTCTAGAATAGCACTCCCACCACATTCTACTGGCTGAGCAAGTTGCTAGGGCCAGACAGGTTCAAGAAGAAGGAAATTAGACTCCAACTCTCAAAATGAGGAAGAACAGAGAATTTGTGACAGCCTTCAATCTTCCATATCTTTACCAGGCAACTAGACCAAGCTGGAGGCACCCCATGAGCCCAGGAGCAGCTTTCCTTCCAACTCTGCTAATCCCTGAACAGACCTCCTTTTGATATTGATCTCTCTGAGAATTTCTACAACAGCTTTTTCTGAATAACTTTGTCTAGTTTTGTGCAAGTAGTAACTAAGGCATCCAGAAGAATGTACTAGAACAGAGAGTTGGTCAACAGTGTATAGTCCTGAGGAGAAATAAAAGGGATCCTGAACATTAAATCTGAAAACAAGAGCTCAACACATATGGATTAAAAATATACCACCCACGATGAATGGAATGTTAATAAACTGAAATAAAGAAGTATTAAGTTTCCCTAGTCACAGCACAGAACCATCCACAGAGCAAATTTCATAATATACATATATTTGAGGATATTGATACAAAAAGCTAAAGGGCACACCCCTTGCCCTTGGGAAATTTATCATCTAATGTAAAAGTCGGGCATGAACAGAATAAAAGGATTATGAAAGGCAAAAAGAGTAATGGAGGAGTATTACTGGGAAAGAGTAATGGATTAAGAAATTGAAGTCTTGGGTTTGAATCTTGGTTCCATCATTTAGTAGTTGTGTAACCTTTAGTAGTTGAAGAATTGACTGAACCTCTCTAAGCTTCAGTTTCTCCATTAACCTCTTTGAGGAAAAAGAAATCAAATCATGTATGGCAACATTCTTGCCTTCCCAGCATAGCACTGGCCTAAAGTGGGCTTCAGATAAATGTCCCCAGTATTGTCAATTGCAGTTATAACTAAAAAAGTACCCAAAAGCAGCAGCTTGGCACATAGCCAGGGAGTTAGAACACCAAAATTGATTTGTTTAAAAGGATGTAATACTATTTTCAATGTTGGGAAATTCCAGGAAGAGCCAGGAGACAAATATCCACTCTGGATAGCTTGGAAGACAGTGGATACATTGGAGTTCATGGAACTCCTTAAAAGTTGTGTCCTTAGGAAAAAACAAACCATTCAAAAGTGGGCAAAGGACATGAACAGACACTTTTCAAACAAAGACATTTATGAGGCAAAAAAACATGAAAAAATGCTTATCATCACTGGTCCTTAGAGAAATGTAAATCAAAACTACATTGAGATACCATCTCACACTAGTTAGAATGGCGATCATTACAAAATCTGGAGACAATAGATGCTGGAGAGGATGTGGAGAAATAGGGATACTTTTACACTGTTGGTGGGAGTGTAAATTAGTTCAATCATTGTGGAAGACAGCCTGGTGATTCCTCAAGGATCTAGAAATAGAAATTCCATTTAACTCAGCAATCCCATTAATGAGTATATACCCAAAGGATTATAAATCCTTCTATTATAAAGACACATGCACACGTATGTTCACTGTGGCACTGTTTACAATAGAAAAGACCTGGAACCAACCCAAATGCCCATCAATAATAGATTGGATAAAGAAAGTGTGGCACATATACACCAGGGAATACTATGCAGCCATAAAAAAATCGATGAATTCATGTCCTTTGTGGGGACATGGATGAATCTAGAAACCATCATTCTCAGCAAACTGACACAAGAACAGAAAACCAAACACCGCATGTTCTCACTCATGGGTGGGTATTGAACAATGAGAATGCATGGGCACAGGGAGGATAACATCACATACTGGGATCTGTTGGGTGGGGGGGTCTAGGGGAGCGATAGTGGGGTATGGCGAGGTTGGGGAGGGATAACACCAGGAGAAATGCCTGATGTAGGTGACGGGGGGATGGAGACAGCAAACCACTATGGCATGTGTGTACTTATGCAATAATCCTGCCAGATCTGCACATGTACCCCAGAACTTCAAGTACAGCAACAACAAAAAACTGTGTCCTTAAGCCCTAGGCTGCAAATTCCTGGGTTAAACTATCACCCTACTAAAGAAAAAAATGGACTCCTGCACCCACCTCCTCTTACAGGCTAGACTAAACTAGGCATCCCATTTTATGCTATATATCTCCCTCCTTCCTGCAGCTCCTGTTATAATTAATCATTTGTGAAATTATATATTTAATTGACAACACATTAGACTCTAAGCTCCTCATGAAGGCAAAGGCCAGGCTTGTCTTACCCTGAAATTCCCAACATCAAGCCCCGCTTTGCTACCTATGCCCTCAATACATATTAGTTGAATTAATTACATGATCACTAGATGGAATTTCCAGTTGTGGGTTTCCAAGCTCCCACCCCAGCCATCTGACCAGAATTAAGAACAGGAACTTGATCCCAAGCAGAGGTTTCCAGTCAGCAAGACATGTAGGCATAAAACCCACAGAGCCGACGCTTTGCTCCCTGGCCTCGCTCCGGGTTCCCACAGATGGCACGTGTTTTGCATATGGAACCCCATTGACGTCACTGGGAATTTCACGGATGAAACAAATGAAGAGATGGCAATAGAAGTTTACAGCATGAAGCTGTCAAGAAGAGGTGCTTTGTGACTAGGAGATCAGAGAGTATGTGCCCCAACAAATGAGAGGCAAGAGGCATGCTGATGGGGGACAGTCATTGGCTGCCCTTGGAACACACTGGGTGAAGGCCCTGTCCAGCTCACTTGGTCCCCAACATTGGAAGCTTGGGTTGGTTCCATAAGAGCAGCCTGGCCCCACTTTCCATCCTGCATCCCCCTCCTCACCCCTGGCTCCTGCTCCCTGCTTCCCGCCCACCAGTCCCCAGACAAAAACAAAAGGCCCATTACGAAGTTATTAGCCTCGTCTCGCATATCCCACTGAATAAGACAACTGCCAACCCCACTTCGACTTAAAATGTTTAACAGATTTGCCCACATCTAATTTCTGTCACTGTGTTTACAGTACAAGGAACCCAGAGAAGAAAGCGGTGGAGAAAAGTAGTAGGATTGGGCTTGTGGGGGGACAGTGGAGGGGGCAAAAAATAAATGCCAAGCTCCTTCAAAGGGCGACATTCCTCCTTGCGGTTTGCAAACACTTCCTCTTTCCCCAGCCATCCTGTAATCAGGCTCCAGTGCTCACCAGAGGAGTGTTTACATCCAACACCATTACCGGCAGGGGAGACAGGCGAAATTAAGGCCTCTGGTCTCTGTTCTCTGAGGCCCCATTATCTTTTCCCTCCCCTTTACCCCCTTTCATCAAACGCCTCCAATATATGAAGGGGTAAAAGCCTTTAATGGAATTTTGAAGATCTTAAAAGCCAGGCGGTTTGTTTAAAAAGGAAAAAGACCAAGAGTGGAGCATAGCCTGGGATCCCTGGGTCCACTTCTTGAAAAAGGGAACAAACTTTGTTCTATTTTTTCTCATCTGCCAAATCAAGTGTTGGGTTTGAGGTTTGTCTTGGATGGACAAATAGACCACACAGAACTGCCAGTGTGCAGCCCCCTTTCCAGGGACGCCGAGAACTTCATCCACGGCACTCCCCAGGCCTGGCATCTTCCCCCCATGTCTCTGTTGGAGCCATCCCCAAGACCCAAATTGGCACCAGCATCCCCAACCGCAGTTAGCTGAGCCTAATCGTGGCCAAGGGAACAGGAGAGAGGGGATACAGCAGTAAGATCAGGGGAAATATTGCATGTTGGCAAATCTAATGGAATGGATGTTGGGAAAACCCCAGTCATACACAATCTTAAAGTTTGGTTAGGAGAGAAACTGGGTTTTCCAAAGCAATAGTGCTGTTTGGTATTCTCTTTCCACTTATTTGGGCTAGCTAGGCATTGCTGAATCATCATTAGATTCGCTTGGGATGTGTTGCACCATGGTTGTCTGGAGGAGCCATATTGGGTTGAAGAGTGATTTCTTAAGAGTGTTGCATCTGGATGGTGCACTGCATTGAGGTGTGCTATACTGAAGACGTTGTCGAACTTGTAGGCAATATTTGAGTAGAATATTGGGATGTAATTTTGTATTGCCATAGTATTTTGATCCCTGGTGCCACGTAGGCTGTAGTATTATTTCAGAAGACATGCTGAGATGCAATACTGTGTTTGTTCAGGACTGCGGTTGAGTTGGACTATAATGTCACGTTGGAGTGTGGTATCATGTGGGTACGTGGTGTGGTAAGACCATCAAGCAATGGTTCTGTTCACCAGAGGAACTGACTCTCCCAGCAATAAAACCCAACCCAGCCTCCCACTACTGCCACGTGGTCCCTCTGCACAGAAGCTGATGGCTTTCAGGAGACAGGAGACAGGACCGTGTCTCCGGGAATCCCAAGGGAGACCTTGAGGTCATCAAAGCTCCATTACTCAGATTGACGATTGGCTGAACAGCAAGTCAAAATCCCCAGGACTCGTCTACAAAGCGCAATGGGGTCTTGAATTACTGCATTCTCTGGTTTCCCTCCTGGCAACAGCCTCCCCTCAAACTGCACAGAACTTCCGACCAAATCTGAAGTTCTGCTTCTTTCCTTGTGCACTTCAAGAGGTTTCCTAAACTCACTAGGACCTGTGGCAAAGGTAGTACAGCCCCAAGGGCTGGAGGTGATGAAATGTGTCCTCCCTCTTTCACAAGGACATTACTCTCTGCACACCAGCAGGCACAGTTTTCTCCCTTGCTAAAAATGACTGACAACAAAGCACCTTATTCTGGGGAAATCTGAACATTTTGACATTTTTTAAAAAATAACAGAACCAAGTTGTGCCACCTCCAAAGAGAATAGCAACAATCACAGCAATAGCAGGGACCATTAATCACATGCTCACAATGGGCCAGGCACTAAACTAAGCACTTTTTTCTGCCTTGTCTCATCACATACTCCCTACACCCCTGAGAGGGAGGTATCATTAGCTTTGTTTGACAGATTCATTCAGTTGTTTACAATTATTTTCAGAGCAACTGCCATGTGCTGGGCACTGTTCTTGGCACTGGGAGTGAAGCAGCAACAAAGCATACAAATACCACTGCTTGCCTGGAGATTCCAGTCCATCGAATTGGGAAACTAAGTCTTTCTTTTTTCTTTTTTTTAAGACAGAGCCTCGCTCTGTTACCCAGGCTGCAGTGCAGTGATGCTGTCTTGGCTCACTGCAACCTCCACCTCCCATGTTCAGGTGATTCTCCTGCCTCAGCGTCCCGAGAAGCTGGGATTACAGGTGTGAGCCACCACACCCGGCTAATTTTTGTATTCTAATTAAAGACGGGGTTGCACCATGTTGGCCAGGCTGGTCTCAAACTCCTGACCTCAAGTGATCCACCCACCTCAGCCTCCCAAAGTGTTGGGATTACAGGCATGAGCCACCACGCCTGGCTGGGAAACTAGCTCTTAAAGAAGTAAAGACCCTTGTACAAAGCCACACAGTTTGTGGCTAGCAAAGCTCAGACTCAGACCAGGATTGCTTAACTCCAAAGCCCACAGTTGTGACAATTACATATCCTACCTTATGGAAGTCACTAATTTGTCCTTTGGGGATGTATTGACTTCTTCTGAATTTCTGAATGGTTTTTTGTCTTTTTTTTTTGAGACAGAGTTGCATTCTGTTGCCCAGGCTGGAGTGCAATGGCAGTCACAGCTACTGCAACCTTTGCCTCCTGGGTTCAAGCAATTCTTCTGCCTCAGCTTCCTGAGTAACTGGTTTACAGGCACATGCCACTAAGCCCAACTAATTTTTTTGTATTTTTAGTAAAGATGGGGTTTTGCCATGTTGGCCAGGCTGATCCCAAACTCCTAGGGTCAAGTGATCCTCCTGCCTTGGCCTCCCAAAGTGCTGGGATTGCAGGCATGAACCACTGTGCCGGACTGGGTTTTGTTTGTGTTTTTGATATCAGCTACGCTGTCTTAGATGTCAGTTACTTGGTCATTGTTCATTAGATGTAAACACAAATAACACAGTGTGCAGCATTTGCAGGCTCACGTGCTAATTAGTTCATGGAGGTCTGAGGCTGAGTCCAGAAAGAAAGAACCGATGGGGAAGAAGGGAGAAAGTTTTGCTTCCTTGTTGGGTTATAGCTGACATCTCTGAGATCTCAAAGGCATTACCAGCATGGGAGAAGAAACGTGGGTGAACCGTGGGCTGGGACAATTCACTCCCAGGTCAGAGAGGGCTGTTGTAATGGAAAAGCAGTACTTTGTTTTTAAACTAACAACAGTTTGTAGATGAGGTCAAGGCTTCCCTTCCTCCTGGTACCGCAGAAAGAGAGGGAGGATTACATGAAGAGCAAGGAATCCAAGCTTGAGGGACCAGGGTCCAAGCCCTAATCATACCTTTTCTGGAGACTGGACTGGTCATGTTGCCTCTCTGAGACTCAGTTTCTTCAACTGTTAAAGGGGAATTTTCTTAACACCTAATTGACAGAGCTGAGGTAAAGAGTGTTAAATGAGAATATTGATGGAAAGTGCTTTGCACATTACAAAGAGCTACACAAGTGTTAGATAATCCGCCAGTCTTCCAGGGACCAACCTTCAAATTAGGAGCTACAAAATTACAAGCTCAGTAGCATCAAGAGGCTAACCAAGGTCTGCAAAGTGGGGAAGAAAGCCAAATGGAGGTTGTAGGAGAAAGAAAATGGAGTTCAGGTTGACATACTGTATATATCTCAAGTCCTAGTCCTATGGTTGGTGTATGTATGTGTAGATCAATTGATTAATTGATCAGTAGATAGACGATTTCATTTTTTTATTTAGAAAATTCTTTATTAGTTTCTGTAATCAAACCCATGTAGATAAGAGACGATTTCATTCTGAGTAACCATATTATCCCTGATTCATGGTTGAATAAACAGCTGTTCAAAGAGGCAAGCCAGCTTTCCTGTGGTCACAGACAAAAAATGAAAACACTGGGATTCAAACTTAGAATGCCCGTCTCCAAAACCCATGTTTCCCCCAATTTGTCATGTTTGCCCAAAGCACTCTCTAAAAGAAAACCTACTCAATTAGATTTACATTTAAAGGCTCAACCTGTCATTAGTACCTGTCTCCTCAAATAAATAGACCCCCAACCTCCGTCGCACCACTTACAGAAGCCCCTAAATGGAGCTACTTGTGTCGTCTGAGTGGCTTCCAGGAGTTAAGCAATGAATGAAGTGACCCTTTCCTGCCCTTGCATCTTCTCCTGTCTCCCGGCCCCTCCTCACACAAATCAGGTTCTTATGTGTTAGGCACGGTTTGGCTGATATGGGGAGCCCCTTGCTGTACTGAGACGCCACATCTTGTCTTTTCTAAACAAAGGACAGCATCCTCGATGTGATAACATTCCAGTTTGTATTGTTTGAGCCTCATCCTCCAATTCTAGCTCTGGGTCCTGTCCAGGGTAGCCTTCTTCTTCCAGACTGTCTCCAGACCATAGATTCCTGCTTTAGTGCTGAAAATCCAACCTTCTCCACTTAGTAGCTGGCTAGGATTAGGCAGGTCATTCAACTGTCCCTTAATCTCAACACAAGACTCCACCTTCCATTCGAGCTTTCCTGTCCCTCTGTCTCCAGATCCAAGTCCTGTCAATCCAGCTTCCCAGACCTGCCTCAAATTCATTCTCTTCACTGTATCCCAACACACCAGCATTCACTACCTCTATTTCTCTCTTGGATTTGGTCTTACTACTTCCAATCTTGCCCCCACCATCTCTTCTCCTTACTGTAAACAGAATGAGCCTTTTTAAGTATGCAAATCCACTCATCACATTCCCCATCCGGCCATCCACAACCCTTCAGTGGCTCCCTATTTCTATAAGGCAATAAGCCAAATGACAAATTCTATCAGCTCTAAGGTCTAGGGTCCTACCAGCCTTAAGGTGTCGGCCAGGTGGCTCAACCTCTCTGCTTTGGTTTTACAAGCTGCACCTGTAACTCAGAGTTGCTGCAAAAATTAAATGAGTTAATAAATGAAAACTCCTTGGCAAAGTATCTAGTAAACAGTAAAGAACTCAATAAATATTGCCTTCTTTGGTCATCTTCACCATCATCATGACTATGATTATTATTTGAATAAAGTCCAAAATCTTAAGCATGACATACAGGGACTGGAAAGACCTGTTTCTTGCCTACCTATCCGAGCCTGTCTCTCTGCGTCACCCCTTATATTCTATGCACCAGCCATTCTGAACAGCCTTCGTCCTTGAGTGCAACACAGGGCAATGACTTCGGCATAAAAATGTTCCTCACACTGATATTAATTATAATACAGATTTTTAAAAAGCTAAATATCCATCAATTAAAAATAGTTAAGTAAAATCAGGATATAATCAAAGATTACACAATAATTTTAAATTATGACTCTAATGCATATTTAATGACATGAGGAAATACTCAAGATATGACAGTCTATGAAAAATGATACAAAATTCTATCTGCAGCATTATCTCAACCTGAAGGAAATAAATCAAAATGTCTAACAATGAGTATCTGCACTGCTAGATTAAGGGTGATTTTTTCTTATACTTTGCCTATTTTCCAAATTGTATAGAATCAGCATGTATGCCTTTCCCAATGGAGAAGGGGAGGAAAAATAAAAGAAAACTAAGAAAAAGGCAGAGAAAAAGACTCACCGTTTTTGTTTCAAATTTAAATCGCTAGTATTAAAAGTTAATTTCATCCAAACTCACTCCCCAACCCCCGCCCACACACATACAATTGTCATCGTTTTCCCCCTTCTGTGTTCGTAAAAACAATATCTTCACTTTGGATTCTAAACAATTGAACTGAAAACTTCAAGAAAAATCCATTTTTTTTTCTACAAACTAAATTAATTTGCTAGGCTTCTCTCCCAGAATAAGAGAACTCCTGAAATTAGAAAAAAAAAAAAAAA
>NW_016107374.1:3730879-3739201 GCF_001604975.1 Cebus imitator | reverse complement strand
ACATGATTCTTGGGTTGGCCAGATGTTTTGATGTGCACAGACTTAATCTATATTTCTGGGATGCTGGGTTGACCAAATGTCTGACAGTGTGTGTGTGTGTGTGTGTGTGTGTGTGTGTGTGTGTGTGTGTTGAGAAAGAAAAAGAATAAAAGGGTAAAGGCTATAGTAACTTTTAATATCTCCCTGTCCAAATAAGTTACCATTCCCTCTCAGCCTGACTTTTTGGTGAGAACAGTAAGTTCCCACACCAACTGGGACAGGGAGGGGGGATGGGTGTGAAGACCACTTGATGGTTTGTCAAGATATGCACTCTAGCACCTCATTTTTTAAAAATGTTTTTAAATGAAAAAGCTTTGCCCCATAGACAAAAAGGGGAATTAATATTCTTGCAAAAAAAAAAAAAAAAAGCAAAGAACCTCATCCTGAAGGATGCAGGATAATGTGACTAATATATCATTAGGAATCCCTAATGAATTAAAATAGTATTCACATTTTCCTGTGATTTTATGCTTGGTTGTGAAGCATTTCAAAAGGAGGGGATGAAAGAGACAAGCACTGTGGCTGGCTTTGTTACTTTGACATTACAAATAAATGTATTTATGATGGCTTTATACAGTTCATATATTTTCCTCTAATAGTGCCAATAAAAAGATGGCATTTTCTTAGCATCTGCTCTCTCTGCTCATGTTTGATGTCTTACTTCCCTCAACAGGCTGTGTGCTCTTCAGCAACAGGCTAATTTTTCACAGTAGTGAAGGGGAGGGGAAGCCAGTGTTCTGTCTTTCTACCCCTTGATTGCTATTTTTCTATTAGTCCTCAGAAAAGCAAAAATGCAGTGGGTTTTCTTTTTTCTATCAAGAAAAATGCCACACACATGCACATATTACTAACAGCTCACATTTTTCAGAGTTCTTACTGCCTACCAGGATCTGGACTTTGTGCATATGACTTCAATCTACCGTCATGAGAAGTTTACGAGGACAGGTACTCTGATTATTCCCACTTTTGAAATGAAGAGACTGAGGTTCTGAAAGAACCTGAGTCCACTTGATATGATCGAGGACTCAAGCCCCTCAAAGTCAGTGCTTCTGACCGGGAGCTGTGGCTCACGCCTGTAATCCCAGCACTTTGAGAGGTCGAGGCGGGTGGATCACAAGGTCAAGAGCTCAAGACCATCCTGGCCAACATGGTAAAATCCCATCTCTACTAAAAATACAAAAAATTAGCTGTGCATGGTGGTGTGTGCCGGTAGTCCCAGTTACCTGAGAGGCAGAGGCAGGAGAATCACTTAAATCCAGGAGGCGGAGGCTGCAGTGAGCCGAGATCTTGTCACTATACTCTAGCCTGGCGACAGAGCTAGACTCTGTCTCAAAAAAAAAAAAAAAAGTAAAGAAAAGTCAGTGCTTCTGACAACATTCTTCTGCTTTTTGTTCTTTTCTTTCATGGTTGAGGCTTTCACTACCTATAATGGATAAATGTCCCAGTTAGCCACACAGGCTTCAGTCTCACCGAGCCTTTAACCAGGCACATCCCCTTTTTGGATGTGATGGAAATACCAGTTAACGTCTGTCAATAATCATCTTAGTTTCTTCTTCCGTAGGTCTAGCTATATGACCTTGAATAAGTAACTTAACACTCCTGATCATCAGTTGTAATATGTTGGCACAGAATATGAGTTTAAGAACTGTGATTCATTCATTCAAATATTATTCACTAACCTCATCTTAGGTGGCTGGAAAGATGCTAGGTGCTGAAGGAACAACAGTGAAAATGGCATAGTCCCTACTTTCATGGGCACACAGTCCGGTGCAAGAGATAAACACACACAGTGGCCAAAATAAGTGACTGTGACTAGTTCTTTGATGTTAGTACAAGATTGGAGCTGCTTAAGATTTCAACCAGCATCTGAGGCACCAATAGGCAAAATCACTTCAAAGTTATCTAGAAATAATATGCCAGACGTGGCAGCTCATGGCTGTAACCCCAGCACTTTGGAAGGCTGCAATGGGAGGATTGCGTGAGCTCAAGAGTTTGAAACCAGCTTGATCAACATGGCAAAATGCCATCTCTACAAAAAATACAAAAATTATCCAGGCATAGTGGCACATACCTGTAGCCCCAGTCCAGAAGGCTGAGGTGGGAGGATGGCTTGAGCCTGGGAGGTGAAGGCTGCAGTGAGCCAAGACTGTGCCACTGCACTCCAGTCTGGGTGACAGAGCCAGATCCTGTCTCAAAAAAAAAAAAATTACCTAGAAATATTTTATCATAAATGCTCCACTCTAAAACAAAACAAAACAACTTGTAGAAGACAACAGGGCTCTGCCAGATGATTTAAGGCATCAGTTGTGGATACAACAATCAAACATGCTTTTGGGCTGTCATAACAATGACCACAGATTATCACATCAACAAATTACTACTCCTGTCGATCAATATCTTTTTTTATAGATATATACCTGCTTATCTAGGCTTCCATCAGCAGAACTGAAATGTGAAAAGGCTTGCTAAATGACTGCCAGCCAGAGAGTAAAGTTATTTTTAAGGACTCAGCAAGGCTGTACTCTTCAAGATATTCTCAGACCCTTTCCACCTTTAAGTCTCCGTGACTCTGCTGAGTCCTCCAAAACAGGGCTTCTCAGCCTGGGCCCTATAAACATTTTGGACCATGTAATTCTTTGTTGTGAGGGGTGTCCTGTGCATTGTAGAAGCTTTAGCAGCATCTATGGCCTATATTCAGTGGATACCAGTAGCACCTCACCTTACCCCACTGTGACGATGAATGAGATCTCCAGGCATTGCCAAATGTGCCCTGGGGAGGCAAAATCATCCCCATTTGAGAACCACTGGTCTAACACGAAAAGGACCTGTGTGTTTTGAAGGAGTTAAGATCAATTTATAATCTAGCCCAGCATGGCCTGGTCCCTTCTAAAATATATTTTCTTTCTTCAAGTCAGGGATCAGGAAGGAAGTCATCAAATGTTTCATTCATTCATTCATACTCTCACTCCCTCATTCAACAGATATTGATTGATGGGTAGTGACAGTCCTCAGGTACACTCTGATACAAAACCGCTGAGTACTTTAGCAATGTCCAAGCAAATACCATTCAGGACATGATCTGAACTAACAAAGCTGACTGTATTAGTCCGTTCTCATGTTGCTGTAAGTAACTACCTGAGACTGAGTAATTTATGGGGGAAAAAAAGAGATTTAGTTGGCTCATGGTTCCACAGGCTGTATAGGAAGCATGGCTTGGGAGGCCTCAGGAAACTTACAATCATAGCGGAAGGCAATGGGGAAAGAATTACATCTTCCATGGCCAGAGCAAGTGGAAGAAAGTGAAGGGGGAGGTGCTACACACTTTTAAACAACCAGATCTCATGAGAACTCAGTATTGTGAGAACAGCAAGGGGGATGTCCACTCCCATGATCTAATCACCTCCTGCCAGGCCTCTCCTCCAACATTGGGGATTACAATTCAACATCAGATTTGGGCTGGGACAAAAATCCAAACCATACCACTGACCAAACCATCTAAGTTCTTACTTTGACACTGCTGTGAATTTCTTGAGCCAGCCCCTCTCAAACACTCAGTTTCATCACCCATAAAATAGGCTCGAGATGTATTTTCCAAACATCAGTCATTTGAGGGGGGTACCTTCAGAATTTCTACCATACTCACCATCTGTGTAATCATTTACAAGCATATCTTGTTTTATTGTGCTTTGCTTTATTGCACTTTGCAAATACTGCACCTTTTACAAATTGAAGGTTTGTGGCAACCCTGCATTGAGTAAGTCTATCAGTGACATTTTCCCAACAGCACGTGTTCACTTAATGTCTCTGTGTCACGTTCTGGTAATTCTCACAATATCTTAAAGCTTTATTTTTATTTTGTCTGTTATGGTGATCTGTGATCAGTGATCTCTGATGTTACTATTGTAACTGTTTTGAGGTGCCACAACTGTCCCCCTACAAGACAGCAAACTTAATCAGTAAAAGTTGTATGTGCTCTGACTGCTCCACCAACCAGGCATTCCCCCATCTGTCTCCCTTTCCTTGGGCCTCCCTATTCACTGAGATACAACAATATTGAAATTAAGCCAATTAATAACCCTACAATGGCCTCTAACTCTTCAAGTAAAAGAAAGAGTAACACAATTCTCACTTTAAATCAAAACTGTGACAAGTGAGGAAACCATGTTGAAAGCCAATATAGGCAGAAAACTAGGCTTCTTGCACCCTGCAGTTAGCCGCACTGTGAATGCGAAGAAAAATGTCTTGAAGTTCTTACTTTGTGCTACTTAAAAGTGCTACTCCAGTGAACACATGAATGATAAGAAAGTAAAACAGCCAGCCAGGTGCAGTGACTCCCATCTGTAATCCCGCACTTTGGGAGGCCGAGGTGGGTGGACCACTAGAGGTTAGGAGTACAAGACCAGCCTGACCAACATGGTGAAACCCCATCTCTACTAAAAATACAAAAATTATCTGAGTGTGGTGGCACGCACCTGTAATCCCAGCTACTTGAGAGGCTGAGACAGGAGAATTTCTTGAACTGGGAGGCAGAGGTTGCAGTGAGCTGAGATTGCACCACTGAACTGCAGCCTGGGTGACAGAGTGAGACTCTGTCTCAAAAAAAAAAAAAAAAGTGACATGGAGAAAGAGTTAGTGGTCTGGATAGAAAATCACACCAGCCACAACATGCCCTTAAACCAAAGGCAATGGGGAAGGAATGACATCTTACATGGCCAGAGCAGAAGGAAGAAAGTGGGCCTCCCTATTCTATGAAATTCTATGAAAGCTGAGAGAGGTGGGGATACTGCAGAAGAAAAGTTCAAAGTTAGCTGAGGTCAGTTGATGAGGTTTAAGAAAAGAAGCAGTTTGTACAATATAAAAACACAAGGTGAAGATCAAGTATGAATGGAGAAGCTGCAGCAAGTTATCCAGAAGATCTAGCTAAGTGATGAAGGTGGCTACACTAAAAAGATTTTCTATATAGGCATATAGCCTTATATTGAAAAAAGATGCCTTCTAGGACTTTCATAGCTAGAAAGGAGAAGTCAATGCTTGGCTTCAAAGCTTCAAATGACAGGCTGTCTTGAGAGGGGCTAACGCAGCTGGGGACTTTCAGTCGAAGCCAGTGTTTATTTTCCATTCCAAAAATCCTATGGCCCTTAAGAATTATGCTAAATCTCCTCTGCCCATGTCTATAAATTAAAAAACAAAGGCTGGATGACAATAATTCTGTTTATGGCACGGTTTACTGAATATTTTAAGCCCACTGTTGAGATCTACTGCTTATTTTTTTTATATGCTACTGCTTATTTAAAAAAAGATTCCTTTTAAAATATTACTGCTCACTGATAATGTACCTGGTCACCCAGAAGCTCTGATGGGGTTTTACAGGGAGATGAATGTTGTGTTCATACCTGCTACACAACATCCACGCTGCAGCCCATGGATCAAGTACTTTTGACTTTCCATTTTTATTATTCGAAAAATACATTTTGTAAGTCTATGGCTGCCATAGATAGTAATTCCTCTGAAGGATCTGGGCAACGTAAATTGAAAACCTTCTTGGAAGGATTCACCGTTCTGGATGCCATTAAAAACATTTGCGATTCATGGGAAGAAGTCAGCATGTCAACATAAACAGGAATTTGGAAAAAATTTATTCCAGCCTTTATGGATGATTTTGAGAAGTTCAAGACTCCAGTGGAGGAAGTAACTGTAGATGTGGTAGAAATAGCAAGAGAACCAACAGCCGGAAGATGTGACTGAGTTGCTTGAATCCCTTTTTTTTTTTTTTTGAAACAGATTCTCTGTTGCCTAAGCTGGAGTGCAGTAACATGATCTCGGCTCACTGCAATCTCTACCTCCAAGGTCCAAGCAATTCTCCTGCCTCAGTCTCCCAAGTAGCTGGGACTACAGGCACCTACTACCACACCCAGCATTTTTTTTTATTTTAGCAGAGATGGGGTTTCACCATATTGGCCAGGCTGGTCTCCAGTTCCTAACCTCAAGTGATCTGCCTGCCTCGGCCTCCCAAAGTACTTGGTTTATAGGCATGCGTCACCGCACCTGTCCTGAATTGTTTGAGTCTTGTAATAAAGTTTTAACAGATGCAGAGTAGTTTCTTATGGATGAATAAAGAACGGAATTTCTTAAGATGGAGTCTACTCTCAGCAAAGATGCTATGAACATTGTTGAAGTGACAACAAAAGACTTAGAATATTCCATAAACTTAATTAACAAAGTAGCAGCAGGATTTGAGAGGACTGACTCCAATTTTGAAAGAAATTCTACTATGGGTAAAACGCTATCAAACAGCATCACATACAACAGAACAATCCTTCATGAAAGGAAGAGACAATCAATGTAGCGAGCTTCATTGCTGTCTTATTTTAAGAAATTGTCACCGCCACCCAACCTTCAGCAACCACCACCCTGATCAGCCAGCAGCTGTCAACAGGGAGGCAAGACCCTGCACCAGCAGAAAGATGATGACTCACTCAAGGCTCACGTGATTGTTAGCATTTTTAAGCAATAAAGTCTATTTCAATTACGGTATGTACATTATTTATTATGTTTAGCCATCATGCTATTACACACTTAATACATTATGATCGAGTGTAAATTAACACTTTTAAAAAATATTTTATTTTAGGTTCAGTGGTACATGTGTAGGTTTGTTATATCGATAAACTCATGTCACAGTTCGTTACACAGATTATTTTGTCACCCAAGTAGTAAGCCTAGTTTCCAATAGCTATTTATTTCTGGTCTTTTCCATCCTCCCATTCTTTACCCTCAAGTGGGCCCCAGTGTCTGTTTGTGTCCATGTGTTCTCATCATTTAGCTCCCACTTATAAGTATGTATGCAGGTTTTCCGTTCCTACATAAAGACAACTTTTTTATGCACTAGAAAACCAAAAAATTGTATGACTCACTCATTTCAATATTTGCTTTATTGTGATGATCTGGACCTGAACCTGTGGTATCTCTGTGGTATGCCTGAACTTCCAAAATTTAAATATTAAACCAACTCTTTTTATTTACTTAATGTCACAAGGAAATTGTATGACATAGGCTGGGCGCGGTGGCTCACGCCTATAATCCCAGCACTTTGGGAGGCCAAGGTGGGCAGATCACTTGAGGTCAGGAGCTCAAGACCAGCCTGGCCAACATGGAGAAACCCCATCTCTACAAAAAAAAGTACAAAAATTAGCCAGGCGTGGTGGTGCATGTCTGTAAGTCCAGCTATTCAGGGGGCTGAGGCAGGAGAATTGCTTGAACACAGGCAGTGGAGGTTACAGTGAGCCTAGATTGTGCCACTGTACTCCAGGCTGGGCAACAGAACAAGACTGTGTGAAGGAAGGAAGGAAGGAAAGAAGGAAGGAAGGAAGGCAGGCAGGCAGGCAGGCGGGAGGGCAGGAAGGAATGAATGAAGAAAGGAAGGGAATGAAAGAAAGAAAGAAAGAGAGAAAGAGACAGGGAGGGAGGGAGGGAGAGAGGGAGAGAGAGAGGGGGAAGGAAGGAAGGAAGGGAGGGAGGGAGGGAGGGAGGGATGAGGGAATTGTATAACATAATCATATATTACATGTATATATAAAAATTCATTGTCACGTTCCTATATAAAAGGTAACCCCAAAAAAGAAAAACAGTGAAAGCAAAACACAGCTATCACATTCTAGTTGCACACTGCTGTCAATGAGAGGTTCTAAGCACGCTGCCTTCTCTCTCCGTATCACAAACCAGACCCAACTGAGACTATCTACGTGCCATGAGAAGTCAAAGAGGCTTGCAAAGGAAAAACCCTCCTGCCACGTGATTCAAAATCACTTATTTTCACATTTTTGGGCCATCTCAGTTGATGCACATCTACCAGTTTCATGCATGTCACCTTTCAGGAAACACAGGACAAGCAAGGGCAGCACTAATTCATAATGCCTTGCTTCATTGGCCTCGCTGGGTGACTTCATGTAAATGACACAATCATTCCAAACCTCAGTTTTCTCAGCTATCTAATGGAAATATCATAGCCGAGCCTCAAGGCTGTTAATATTATATGTTAATATATTAGTTAATATTATATGTAACCTTGTTTTGCTTTCCAAGGTTTCTCTTTGGCTCTAACCTTCTAGAGAAACCAAGTCTGTAGCCAGGCACAGTGGCTCATGCCTATAATCCCAGCACTTTAAAGGACAAAGTCAGGGGCCGGGCGCGGTGGCTCAAGCCTGTAATCCCAGCACTTTGGGAGGCCGAGGCGGGTGGATCACGAGGTCAAGAGATCGAGACCATCCTGGTCAACATGGTGAA
>NW_016107374.1:3726412-3730609 GCF_001604975.1 Cebus imitator | reverse complement strand
GGCTACATAGTGAGACAGTCTCTACAAAAGAATTTTTAAAATTAGGCAGGCATAGTGACATGCACTTGTAATCCCAACTGCTCAGGAAGCTGAGAGCAGAGGATTGCTTGAGCCCAGGAAGTCTAGGCTGCAGTGAACTATGATTGCAGAACTGTACTTTAACCTAGGCAATAGAGTGAGACCCTATCTCTAAAAGAAATAAAAGCTTGGCAAGTGGCTCACACCTATAATCCCAGCACACTGGGAGGCCCAGGTAGAAGGATCACTTGAGGTCAGGAGCTCGAGACCAGCCTGGACAACATGGTGAAACCACATCTCTACTAAACATACAAAAATTAGCCAGGTGTGGGGGTGCCCGCCTGTGCTCCCAGCTACTCTGGAGGCTGAGGCACAAGAATTGCTTGAACCCTGAAGGCAGAGATCGCAGTGAGCCAAGATCATGCCACTGCACTCCAGCTTAAGTGAGAGTGAGACCTTGTCTCAAAAATAAAATAAAGATAACTTAAAAAAGAAGAACCAAGTCCCACAACAGTATTTGTAGGTGACCATTTGAGTCATTCTTAAGAAGTGGCATAGCAAAACAAAACAAAACGAAGTCTTTCGAGATCACCACCCTTCAGCTAATGGTCTTAGCCACTCACTTTAGCCACTCTCAGTGTCAATTTCCCTGACTATAACACGGAATCAGAAAAGCACTCCTGCCTGCCCTTGCTATATATATATCCATGGGATAACGAAGGCTCCTTAGGAGCTGCCAGGTGAGAGATACACATATCTGTAGTGACTTCAGAGCTCCTGGGAATGAACTGTACCTCTCCGGGTGTTCTCAGCTGTACCCAGGCAGGTAATGGGGCAGCAAGATGGGATGCTTGTGGGTGGCTGCTGCTGGGAAGAGAAGCTACGTAAGAAATACGCTGGAAAGAGGTCCAGATGCCTGGAACTGGGGTAAAAAGTTCTGCAAGGCATCTGAGGAGGGAACGGAGAGGCCAGAAGTGGGGGGTGATGGAGAGAAGAAATGGAAGAAGGCGTCAGGAGCAAGGAAGGGGTGACTTGGAAAACGTGCCCTCTGGTATCAGAGTCCTTGGCAGGCCCTGCACTTTTGAGGTTCAAGTTTGTTTATTCTTGGCAAAATGCAACTGCCTGTTTCTCAGAGAAAAGTCTTTAAAAGGCTTATAAAATCTACTCAAAAGGCTTTCTGGACATCAAATAGCTCATAAAAAGGAACAATTTGATGAGTTAAGTGTAAATGAATCAGAAACATACGGATTCCATTTCGCCTAATCTGCTGTTGGATTTAGAAATGAAGGGGAAAACTGCTCGGAGCCAAATTCTTCAGGGGCTTTGCAGACCCCTGAAACCTTTGAAAGCCATTGGCAACGTGAGGTGAGTCCCTTACAGAACTTCGCGTTGCCCTCCTGAACTTGAGCTTCTAAGAAAGGCCCCCACTGGAGGATCATTCTGAATTATAAATGAAAGAAAAGGGATAAACATCACGTTTACTATGTTCTGGGACCTTTCCTTGGCATGTCACAGCTACCTTTTGCTGAGGAGGGGGACACACTTTTTGTCATCTGAAAGATAGGGGAGCACAGATGATGGTGTCACCAAAAGATGGGGTGCCAATGTCACACAGCTCCTCCAAGGATCAGCTCTGTGAACGAGGCCAACTTAAAGTTATATCCCAGGCCTCAGTTCCCCCATCTGTAAAGTAAACATAAAAGAGGCATGAACCAAGTGCAGCGGCTCATGCCTGTAATCCCGGCACTTTAGGAGGCTGAGACAGGAGGATCACTTAAGCCCAAGAGTTTGAGACCAGCCTAGGCAAAATAGTGAGACCCCATCTCAGCAAATATTTTTTTTAGAAATAAATAAAATTAAATTAAAAAAGGGGTATCTAGGTAGAACTACAGCAAGGGTTAAATTTTAAATTGTTATAAAACATCCTAGCCAATACCTGGTACCTAAAAAGGACTTTGTCAAAGATTGGCCTCATTATAATATACAAACCGGGTAGAGTGAGCACTATTATCATCCCCACATTAAGTTCAAAGGAACTGAGCCCAGGAATGGTCCAGAGACTCATCCCAGGTCCCACATCCACTGGAGTAGTGGACGCATGGTTTTGACTTGAAGTCCCTGATTCAACAGCCCCAGGTCTTGTCACTGCATTCCACCATTTCCCCAGAGGACTCCAGGGTCCTAGCAGAACTGATTCAACTCCAGGAACCTGGAATTAATGTCCCAGTGAGGTTGGTGCTGCAGATCTGACTCCAACCCCATCCTGGTGGCCTGAGGTAAGCTGAGATGGGGCCTTTTTCAGAACGCCCAAGGTCTATCCGATGCCAAGACCAAAGCAGCCCACACCCTCCATCAGAGGTGTTGAAGGATATTCCTGGCTCCAAAGCTTTTGACAGGTTAATGGAATTACAGAGAAGAAGCTGAAGATGAAAGGAGGGAGGAAAATCTGGAATCTCACTGCATTTTCCATTCACTGTCTTTCTGGCTAAGGCTGTGTAATATGGCTGTAAAAATCCACAAAGCAAAATCTAAAGTTAAAAAAAAAAGTATATGTAAATCGGCCAGGTGGATAATACTTGGCATGTTGTACATGTTTTCACACATGGTTTTATCAAAGGGCATAATTATAGCATATGGAAAACAGTACATATTGCTTCCATATGAGAGATCAAGAGAGAGTGTTATAAATCACGAAAAGGACTTGAGAGTGTAGAATGCCCTCTTAATGAGAGGAAATGTTTGTGTCTTAGAATTCGTATTTTTGAGCAAGAGTCATAAAAGTCTTTCTAGTCTTTCTAGTATTCTAATAGAAGCAAGGCTTCCAAACTTATTTGTGAGTCCGACAAAACTTCTTTATTAAAAGTTAGATAGATTAGTCAGCATGGTGGCACATGCCTTAGTCCCAGCTACTCGGGAGGCTGAGTTGGGAGGATTGCATGAGCCCAGGAGCTTGAAGCTGCAGTGAGCCATGATCATGCCACTGTACTGACTGAGGCCTGGGGGATCAACTAAGACTGTTTCATTGAGAGAGAGAGAGAGAGAGAAAGTTAGATAGAATCACTTCATTGTTCAGGGACTGTGGGGAAATTCTTTTTGCATTTTGCTTCTTCACCAATGAGCCTCACAACCAAGCAGCTGGTGGCGTTAAGACAGCCTGGAGTCTCCACAACAAAAAGACAAACAGCCCAGTTAACAAATGAGCAAGGAACTCAACTAGGACATTTTTCCAAATAAGATATACAAGCAGCCAATAAGTACATGAAAAGATGCTCACCATTATTTAGTCATTACGAAAGCAAGACACACCGCTAAGATGGTTATAATGAAGAAATGAAAAATAAATAGTGTTGGTTAAAAACAAACAAAAACGAGTGTTGGGGAGGATGTGGAGGAACTGGAACTTCACACGTCACCCATGGGAATGTAAAGTGGTGCAGTCCCTGCGGGAAACAATCTGGCAGTTCCTCAGTTCCGTAGGGTTATCATACAACTCAGCAATTCCATGCCTCGGTATATACCCAAAAGAACTGAAACAGGTACTCAAAATAATACCTGTACACGAACACTCCAAGTAGTAAAATCCACAATAGCCAAATGTAGGAAGTGCCGCCAGGTGTGGTGGCTCATCCTGTATTCCAACACTTTGGGAGACTGAGGTGGGAGGATCACTTTAGCCCAGGAGTTCGAGGCCAGCCTGAGCAACAACATGAGGCCCTGTCTCTACAAAAATTAAAACATTAGCTGGATGCAGTGGCACATGTCTGTGGTGTTGGCTACTTGGGAGACTGAGGTGGGAGGCTGGCATGAGTCGGGGAGGTTGAGGGTGAAGTGAGCTGTGATGTTGTCCTTGCACTCCAAGCCTGGGTGACAGAGTGAGACTCTATCTCAAAAAAAAAAAAAAAAAAAAAAAAAAAAAAGATGCCAGGCACAGTGACTCACACCTGTAATTCCAGCACTTCTGGTGGTGGAGGTGGGCAGATCACCTGAGGTCAGACGTTCAAGACCAACCTGGACAACATGGTGAAATCCCATCTCTACTAAAAATACAAAAAAAATTAGTTGGGGGCCGGGCACGGTGGCTCAAGCCTGTAATCCCAGCACTTTGGGAGGCCGAGGCGGGTGGATCACGAGGTCAAGAGATCGAGACCATCCTGGTCAACATGGTGAAACCCCGTCTCT
>NW_016107374.1:3723127-3726279 GCF_001604975.1 Cebus imitator | reverse complement strand
AAAAAAAAAAAAAAAAAGGAAATAACTAAATAACCTAAGTGTACAACAGATAAACAGATAAACAAATGTGGCATATCCATACAATGGAATATTATCCATAAAAAGAAATGAATTAGTGATACATACTGTGAACCTTGAAAGCATTATACTAAGTGAAAGAAGCCAGACTCAAAAGGTACATATTGTAGAATTCCATTTATCCAAAATATCCAGATTAGGTGAACCCACAGAGGCAGAGAAGAATAATGGTTGCCGGGGGTGAAGTGGGGGAAGGAATGGGGAGAAACGGCTCACTGAGACAGGGTTTCCCTTCGTAGTGATGAAAATATCATCGAACAAGACGTAAGTGATGGCTGCACAATACCATAATTGTATGAAACTCCACTGAACTGTTTGCTTTAAACTGGTTTATTTTGACCAGGTGCAGTGGCTCACACCTGTAATCCCACCACTTTGGGAGGCTGAAGCTGTCCAGTCACCTGAGGCCAGGAGTTTGAGACCAGCCTGGCCAACAAGGTGAAACCCCATCTCTACTAAAAATGCAAAAATTAGCTGGGCGTGGTGGAGGCCCCCGTAGTCCCAGCTACTCAGGAGGCTGAGGCAGGAGAAGCACTTGAGCCTGGGAGGAGGAGGACATGGTGAGCTGAGATCATGCCACTGCACTCCAGCCTGGGTGACAGAGCAAGACTCTGTCAGAAATAAATAAATAAATAAATAAATAAATAGTTACTTTCATGTTGTGTGAATTTCACCTCTATAAATAAATAAATAAATAAAGGCTGGAGCTCATGTTTCTGCCCTCCACCTGCCAGAACCAACGACACTTGACCTTGGCATTCAGCTCAACACCAACAGCTATAGTTTTCCTAGCGTTGGCCTCCCAGGGACCATAAGTCCTATCCTGGAATGAAGCTGGATGGGCCCCAGTGGTGAATATCTGTTTGCTTCTTTGAAGCATTTTAATGAGATGCAGCTGCACAGGACCTGGATTTTCACAACCTTTTTTTTTTCTTACATCTTTACCTTTGTTACTCCCTAGAAAAATAATCCTGACAGATCTAGAGGGAGCTGGCCATTTAGATCTTTGTCATTCTCAGTATCTGAGCAACCTGGCCTGAATGACAAGGAAATCAGCATCCATGAAGAATCCTGTGTCTTTGTAACTTGGGGATGACCTGCTCTGATGCTGATAATAAAATAGATTCAAATCTTTCTTTGCCTCTTACTCACTGAGTCCCGGAGCAAGTCACTACCTAACTTCATCTGTAAGATGGGAACAAGTATTATTTAAGATGCTGTGAAATTAACAGTGTTTGGCACATAAAAACTGTTTAAATAGGCCCGGCACAGTGGCGCATGCCTGTAATTCCAGCACATTGGGAGGCTGAGGTGGGAGGATTGCTTCAGCCCAATTTGAGATCAGCATGGGCAATATAGTAAGACCCTATCTCTACAAAAAAAATTTTTTATAAAATTAGCCAGGCATTACATTTTAGACTAACCCTGCTTATTCCTGTGAATCAAGTGGTAATCTTCTGCAGTTGGAAGAAAGAAAGAAAAAGGGGTGGGTAGTGTAAAAATCTGGATCAATATGCTTGTTCTGGGCAATTACCCTGCAAATTCTGCCAGGTAATAAAAGTAAGTAGGGTACCCATAACCCGGAGCTTTCTTTGTTTGGGAAAATAAAACCAAGGCTTCATAAACCACCAAAGGGAAATTCTATATCTTGGCAAATAAAATTTTAGATGGAAATTATCTACTGCACCACCCTTGTGGGAACTGCTGCATTCACTCTAGTATTTGCAGTAGAGTATACATGGTAGCACCTTCTAACCGAAATATTGGACAGAGCTTCCATTGCTGTTGTATTTTGCTTAATTATTATCCTTATAGCAGAGATAATAGTTACCGACAAAAAGGAAGCATGAAAGTTTTACTATCACTGCGTCTGCTTCTTATTGGGTCTCATGATGCACTTTTAAATGAAACATGCTGCTTTTGGATTATCACCTCTAGTAGAGTAAAGGAAAATCTACAGGTACTTAAAGATCAAATCAAAATTATTGATAGTCTCAAGGAAAATGCCAGCTTCAGCTCCGGGTGGCTACAATCCCTCTTTAATAAATTCCAGTCTTCTTTATGGAATTGGTTAACCCCTTTATTAAGCACTCTCTTGCTTACATGTCTTATATTGATATATGGACCCTATATACTCAATACTACAACTCGAATTGTTCCTTTTTGCCTAGAAGCAATCAAACTCTAAATGATGCTGCAAACTGAACCACAAATGGACACGCCATTCTTCCGAGGATGCTTAGATCAATCCCAGGAGAAGCCCTAGCTACTGTTCTCCATTCAATGCCCTTTCTCATCAGGAAGTATCCAGAAGGAGTCGTCCCCCAAAACCCCCAACAGCAGTTAGTGTGGCATCTCTACGGTGGGGAATGTTGTAGGAAGAGGGGTCCTTGGGATGTTTTTGTTTTTTAAGCATCTCTGGAAAAGTTTCTTGTAAAGCCTGGCTCTTAGAGACAGGCTGGCAACGTTTGAGATGCAAATGCAGACCATTAGAAACTGGGTCTACCAACAGGGTGATTCCCGTAGCCTTCTTACCCTTGCCCTACATGTTCCTGGCAACATGGCCGCCCCCACAGATCCCCACATGTGTAAGAACATCATGGTGCCCTGTATTTGCATATTAAAAGGCTAGGGTGGGAGGGCCAACTTTTTTGCAAGTCATGTGAATGACATAACTGGTCAAACCAATCCCCTGAGCCCTATGCAAATCAGACACCACCTCCTTCAGTCTCTGTATATATACCCAGCTGGTGCCCACCACACTTGGGGAACTCCTCTTTTGGCTTTGGACACCCCCACCCCCATTGTCTCTGTACAGGGGAGCTTCTTCTTTCTGTCTTGTCCCTTCCTTCTTGCCTATTAAACTCTCCTCTCCTTAAAACCAAATAAATAATAATAATAATAATAATAATAATAATTAGCCAGGCACGGTAGTGCACACCTGTAGTCTCAACTACGCAAGAGACTGAGGTGAAAGGATCCCTTGAGCCCAGAAGTTTGAGGCTGCAGTGAAATATGATCACAACACGGCACTCCAGCCTGGGTGACAGAATGAGACCTTGTCTCTTTAAAAA
>NW_016107374.1:3717377-3720963 GCF_001604975.1 Cebus imitator | reverse complement strand
AGGAAGGAAGGAAGGAAGGGAGGGAGGGAGGGAAAGGAAGGGGGGAGGGAGGAAGGAAGGAGGGAAGGAAGGAAGGAGGGAGACAAGGAAGGAAGGAAGGAAGGAAGGGAGGGAGGGAGGGAGGGAAGAAGGAAAGGAGGGAGAGAAAGAGAGGAAGGATGGAGGGAAGAAAAAAGGGAGGAAGAATGGGAGAGGGATGGAGGAAGAAAAGAAAGGGATGAAGAAAGAAAGGAAGAGGGGAAGAAGGAAAGGAAGGAAGACAAAAATTATTCTTAACTACCACTTAACCTCCTAGTGCCTGAATATAGTTGATTTCTTAACCAACTGTTTATTGTCGACATCAAGGTCATTTCCAGTTTTTCCTGCCACCAGCAACAACACAGTGATCATCTTTGTCTTCACACCTCCATGCCCTTCTCCAATTACATGCTCAGAATTAACACCCTCAAGTGGAATTTCTGGGAAAAACAGTTTGCGCATTTTTAGGGAACTTGCCCCTCCAGAAAGATTTATCAATGTGGCCTCACATCAGTAACGTTCAAAGGTGCTTGGTTGCCCTCACTGACGTGAGTAAAATGTTTTCTTAAAACACAGACAGGGCTGGGCACAGTGGCTCACACCTGTAATTCCAACACTTTGAGAAGCTGAGGTAGGCAGCTCACTTGAGGCCAGGAGTTCAAGACCAGCCTGGCCAACACAGCGACCCGTCTGCACTAAACAGGAATAAATTAGCTGGGTGTGGTGGCACATGGCTTTAGTCCCAGCTACTCGGGAGGCTGAGGCAGAATAGCTTGAGCCCGGGAGGCAAAGATTGCAGTGAGCCGAGGTTGCACCGCTGCACTCTAGTCTGGGTGACAGAGCAAGATTTTATCTCAAAAAATAAATAAATAAAATAATTTTAAAAATAAAAGACAAGGAGAGAAAAAAATAAAAGCAGAGGCATCCAGGATCGGTTTCCTGAGCATCACTGCATTTCTGTTAATAAAATATCACCTCACTTCACTGCATCACATAAGCCTTTTTTTTCTGCCTCGAAGTTGAGAAACTTCCTCTGCCAGCCCTCCCTGCTTCTTGGGACATTTCTAAAGCAACCCATCTTAGACTTCAAGAAGTGAGACCAGCTGACGGGGAAACAATCTTTTCCATTTCTGGTGTTGGTGTTACTGAAAGAGCTGCCCCAGATGAGATGCTCCCCTTCTCTCTGCAAAATTGAGAGGTGCAAAAAGATTCCTGGTGCTGACTGCCAACCCCTTTCATAAGCCACTGGTTTTAATATTGGTTTGGCAGCTCCAATAATGATTTCTTTTTTTAAAGCACAGGGCTTCGAGGCCAACTTCAGAATGTGGCCGTGAACCCGGCCATGAACCTGGCCTGAGCCACGGCTGTTAACAGCACTTCACACGTCCCTGCCGTCTTTTAACCAAGGCCCCTTTCCACGGTTATTCCTTTTGTCTTTCTCCTTCAAGAAAAAGCTCCAGGTTTTCAAATTATAGAGGTGAGAACGGGGGAAGATGAGACAGACCCCGCGTACAAACTTGTGGGGTTTCATCACACTGATAATGGTGCAGGCTTAGTCGTTGATGTGCTCTCAAATCTTTCCACTTGGGAGAAATATTATTGTTCCCAGTTTGGAGATGAGGAAACTGAGGCCCGGAGTAGAGTGTTAGCTTTGCCCTTGTCACACTGTGGTCAGCAGCAGCATTGGAACTGGAGTCAGGATTCCTGGTGTCTGGCCAGTGTTCTGTGAAAGTGTCTTCTCTCCTATAAGCCTGTGTTTCAAACAGCCCCCTCATCACATTCCTTTCTTTCTTTCTGGGACCAGGGATTTGGGAATACGGAGAGCTGATACATGAAAAACTATACTTGCTGGCCAGGCGCGGTGGCTCACGCCACACATTCCAGCACATTGGGAGGCTGAGGCAGGCGGATCACATGAGTCAGGAATTGGAGACCAGCCTGGCCAACATGATGAAACCCCAGCTCTACTAAAAATACAAAAATTAGCTGGATGTGGTGGCACACACCTGTAATCCCAGCTACTCAGGAGGCTGAAACAGGAAAACCGCTTGAACCCGGGAGGCGAAGTTTGCAGTGAGCCAAGATCACGCCACTGCACTCCAGCCTGGGCAACAGAGCAAGACTCCATCCCAAAAAAACAAAAACAAAAACAATACAAAACCGAAAAACTACACTTGCTGGGGACATGCTTAGAAAAGCCAAAACAAACGGGCAGAGAAAATGGAGGGAAAACTCTCTCCTGTCATTTTACCAACCCAGTGAGCTGTCCTGAGCAGGGTTCTTCCTTCAACTTCTGAAATGTGTGTTTAAAGTCGTGGCTCCATCTCTGCTGCAGGCCCAGCAGACAGGAGGGTGTGGTGGGTGGGATGTGCCCATTCCAGCTCCAGTGGGAGACGCAAGCCCTGCCCCAGGCTTCCTGGCCCGGCACTGCTCTGAGATTTCCCCTGAATCTGGAGACTGGCAGACCTCAGAGATCTGGCATGGAAGGGAAGTAAGGCTTGGAGAAGCATGCTGATTTCTTGGGGTAGGGCTGGGTCTTTTAAGTCTTAAGCCCTAACTTGGAGGCCCATGGGATGCTGCAGAGAAGTTAGGGTAGGAAGGACACAGTCTCAGGGCCGTGAAATACACACAACTAAGGCTGATGGAAATGTCTAAGCACTCGGACTAAATAAAAGCAAGCTCCGCCTTCGTGCATGAGAAAAAAGGGAGAAGAGAAAAGGAAAGGAAGGAGAAAGAAGAGAAAAGGAAAAGAAACACAAAGGCTGCATCCTCAGGCAGATTCACAAAAGGAGCCCTTCAGACCCTGAGGCCCATTAGTCTCAGTTATTTTTCTTCGTTTCTGTTGGCCGTGTTCTCATTGGCTCACTCTGCCCATGCATTTACCTAACGTTTATTGACCACACCTGAATGACCAGGCGCAGCCACCCAGAACAGAACTTGGGCCTTTGTTACTCAACGCACCTGTAGCAAACTCTTGGCTGGGAAGAGGCCGGGCTGTCTGTTGATCCAGCTCCTCTCTTCTCAGGCTCCAGCCCTTGCCTCCCCATCCACGCACCCTGCCAACCATTCAAAAATTATCCACTCGGCCAGGAGCAGTGGCTCCTGCCTGTAATGCCAGCACTTTGGGAGACCAAGGTAGAAGGATCGATGGGGCCCGGGAGTTCAAGACCAGTCTGGGCAACGTGGTGAGACCCCTGTCTCTACAAAAAAGAAAAAAAAAATTAGCCAGGCACGGTGGTACATGCCTGTAGTCCTAGCTACTTGGGAGGCTGAGGCAGGAAGATCCTTTGAGCCCAGGAGGTCAAGGCAGCAGTGATTTATGATCACGCCGCTGCACTCCAGCCTGGGTGACAGAATGAGACCCTGTATCTAAAAAAATAAATTGATTAAAAATGCACTTCAGGAAACAAGCAAAATGCCACCCAATGCCACCCATGCACCCATGGCTCAAACAGTGAAGAACCCAGGGAGAAGAATCCAGGTGAGTCTTCCTTTACCTGGACCAAAGGGGGGTCTGCATATGCAGTAAAATTTGTCAAAAAAAAACCAGAAGCTTTGATGTGTTCAT
>NW_016107374.1:3714808-3717227 GCF_001604975.1 Cebus imitator | reverse complement strand
TGATCTTGGCTCACTGCAACCTCAACCTCCCGGGTTCAAGCAATTTTCCTGCCTCAGCCTCCCAAGTAGCTGAGATTACAGGTGTGCACCACCATGCCCGGCTAATTTTGTATGTTTAGTAGAGACGCGGTTTCTCCATGTTGGTCGAGCTGGTCTCGAACTCCTGACCTCAAGTGATCCGCCCCCTCAGCCTCCCAAAGCGCTGAGATTATAGCCGTGAGCCACCACGCTCAGCATCAACTTTCTTAAGAGCTGTGTTGTATGCTGTGTCTCAGATTTGAAGAACCTGACAGCCATAGGAAGGATGATCTGGCCAGGTGCCATGACCTTGATGTTAGTCTCATTTTACAGATGAAGAAACTGTAAAATTAAGTAACTGACCAAATTTCACAACAAACAAGTGGCAGAGCCAGACATGGAAGCTGGGCAGTCCTAGCCCATAGCCTGCGTCCTAGAGCTGTAGCGTGGCCACCGGCCACGTGGGGCTGCTGAACACTCGAACTGTGGCTGGTTCGGATTGAAATACACTGTAAGTATAAAATACATACTGGATTTTCAAGCCTTCGTAAATATATAGTATCATTTTTATATTTTTATCTATATATTTCATTTTTTATACTGGTTTTATATTTTTATATTAGTCACGTGTTAAAATAATATTTTTGTTCTTCTGGGTGAAATAAAATATGTTAAAATGAATATCAAGTGTTTGTTTTTGCCTTTTTAAAAAATGTGGCTGCTAGAAAGTTTAAAACTGCATCTATGACTCACACTTTTTTTTCTTTTGAGATGGAGTCTCACTCTGTCGCCCAGGCTGGAGGCAGTGGCACAATCTCAGCTCACTGAAACCTTCACCTCCCAGGTTCAAGCAATTCTCCTGCCTCAGCCTCCCAAGTAGTTGGAACTACAGGCGCGTGCCACCACGTCCTGCTAATTTTTTTTATTTTTTAGTAGAGATGGGGTTTCACTGAGTTAGCCAGGATGGTCTCCATCTCCTGACCTCATGATCCACCCACCTTGACTTCCCAAAGTGCTGGGATTACAGCCATGAGCCACCATACCCTGCCTGCCACCTCACATATTTCTATTGGACCGTGCAAATGGAGACTGTAGCTACTCAAAGGATGGATCAGGACTACATTGGCATCCCCTGGGAGCTTTTGAGAAATGCAGGCTTGCCAGCTCCACCCCACATCTACTTAAGGCAGAATTTGCTTTAAAATAATAATAATAATATTAGAGATGGGCTCTCACTTTGTTGCCCAGGCTGGTCTTGAACACCTAGGTTCAAGCAATCCCCCCACTTCAGTCTCTCAAAGGACTAACATTACAGGTATCAGTCAGTGTGCCCAGCCCGGAATTTGCATTTTAACAAGATCTCCAGGAGATTTATGTGCACATCACATTGTGAGAAGCATGGAAGTCCATGGTTTTACCAGGTGGTTTCCATAGACTTGTAGTATCTGTGTAATAAAAGGAGACACACACACACAAACACACACACACACACACACACACACACATACATATGTTTTTGGGGGGATTTTTTGAGAAAGAGTCTCACATTGTCTCTCAGGCTGAAGTGCAGTGGCATAATCTGAGCTCACTGCAACCTCCATCTCCTGGGTTCAAGCGATTCTCACACCTCAGCCTCCCAAGTACCTGGAACTACAGATGCACACCACCACACCTGGCTAATTTTTGTATTTTTGGTAGAGACAGGTTTTCACCATGTTGTTCAGGCTGGTCTCAAACTCCTGGCCTCAAGTGATCCTCCTGCCTCAGCCTCCCGAAGTGCTGGGATTACAGGCATAAGTCACCACATCCAGCCGGTTTTATATATTTTTAAAGGGAAAAGAGGCTGTTATAGGGAGTCATAATTAAATAAGTTAGAGCTCAAATTGGCAAAATCAAAGGGGACCCTTTCCTGTGAGACACCACAGGGCCTTTTATGTGTTGATGTGTCTTCTGAATTCTCAAGAGGAGCACATGGGGTGCAGGGCCCCTCAGGTTCATAGCCAACTGATTATGTGAACTTGAGCAAGTTACTGCCCCTCTCTGTATCTTGGTTTCCTCATCTGTAAAATTGGGGTCACAATGCTATTGACATTCTCTTAACCAGCCTCCTCTTAACCTACTCACCAGATTTCCCTCCACGGATTACAGTTGATCCTTGAACAACATGAGTTTGAACTGCACGAGGCTGCTTATGCCTTATTTTCTTATTATGTTCTTCTGCCTCTGCCACCTCTGAGACAGCAAGACCAAGCCTTCCTCTTTCTCCTCCTCCTCAGCCTACTCAAAGACCAAGAGGATGAAGATCCACATCCAATTAATGAATCCTAAATATGTTTTCTTTTCCTTATAGTTTTCTTAATAACATGTTCTTTACCTTTCTTTTTTTTTTTTTTTTTTTTTT
>NW_016107374.1:3704725-3714733 GCF_001604975.1 Cebus imitator | reverse complement strand
TGCAGTGGCACAATCTCAGCTCACTGCAACCTCCGCCTCCCAGGTTCAAGCAATTCTCCTGCCTCAGCCTCCCGAGTAGCTGGGACTACAGACACCCGCTACCATGCCCAGCTAATTTTTGTATTTTTAGTAGAGACGGGGTTTCACCATGTTGGCCAGGATGGTCTCGATCTCTTAACCTCGTGATCCGCCTACCTCGGCCTCCTAAAGTGCTGGGATTACAGGCTTGAGCCATCACGCCCAGCTGCCTTCTTTTCTTTACCTTTCTTACTGTAAGAAGAAACAATATATAATTATTTATATATTATTGTAAGAATACAGTATATAGGCCAGGCACGGTGACTCACGCCTGTAATCCTAGCACTTTGGGAGGCTGAGACGGGTGGATCACGAGGTCAGGGGTTCAAGACCAGCCTGGCCAAGATGCTGAAACCCCTTCTGTACTAAAAATACAAAAATTAGCCAGGTGTGGTGGTGTACACCTGTAATCCCAGCTACTCAGGAGGCTGAGGCAGGAGAAACACTTGAATCCGGGAGGCAGAGGTTGCAGTGAGCCGAGATCATGCCACTGCACTCCAGCCTGGACAACAGAGTAAGACTCCATTTCAAAAAAAAAGAATAAAGTATATGATACATATATAACATGGTATGTAATACATATATTATACAGCATATAATATATAATACAGTATATTATATATAAAATATTTTCAAAAACAAGATCACTGACTATGTCATTTGTATGGCTTCCAGTCAATAGTAGGCTTTAGTAGTTAAATTTGGGGGGGCAAAAGTTATATGCAAATTTTTAACTGTACAAGAGGGGTGGGTTAAGGGAGCACCCCAACCCCCCACATTGTCCCAGGATCAACTGTCTATCGATAGTTACTAACACCCCTGGGATACTTGAGCTGGGAGACTCCTCGGTAGAATCTCATTCAAACAAACCCCCACCAGCAGAGCTGTATGATCACCAGCAGTTACTTGTCTTCGTTCCCAAACCTGTTGATGCCGGTTGTATTCATAAACGTCATGTAATTTAATTACATGTCATGTAAGATATCAGTAAAAAAATGAGATAAGTTGAAAAGGAGATAACAAGTTGAACACCTTGCAAACAATGCCCTCTCTGAGTATCAGGTTCTAGAGCTAAATATGTGTCCCGTCTCATTTGACCCTCACCACAACCCAGTAAGGTGGCTGTTATTATCTGCTTTGAGGCAATAAGAAAACTGAGGCACAGAGAGTCAAGGCAACTTGCTCAGAGTCACACAGTTCCTAATTAGGAAGGCCAGGATCCTGGCCATTCTCTCATAATCTCTATACTCCTACCTCCAATCTAATGAGTAGGAATTCTTTGTGGCCAGAGTTACTACTGAGGCACTTTCAAACTTCTGGACTCTTGAACAAGGTAGAGTGGGAAGAACCAGCTTCTAGCCCCAGCCCTTCCCAACTAGGCAAGGCACTGTCCCTGCTAGGCAGCAGGTTCTCCATCCATTCAATCAGGAGTTAGATCAAGACTTTGCAAAAGCTTCTGCAACATCCTAGATGATTCCGGAGAGGGAGGGAAAGGCCCCCTACCCCTACCTCACACCCCACACACACACTTCATCTGCTACTTTGTCTATTTTAGATATTGCATTACAATTTCATTCGTTTGAAGGAAAACAACGTTTGAAAACCACTAATTGAGAACGTGTCTTTGAGCTTCTCTTGCCTGCACAGTGAGTGGAGAAGAGAATCGGGGGAAAGGGGTGTTTAAAGATAGTACCAAAAGGGAGGAAGCTTGGATCTGTTCTCTGGATCATCCCATCCACATTAGATGCCAAGTGAGGGTTTGATCTGAGCAATGAGAAGACAGGAGGGTGGCTCAATCAGGAAGTCCAGAGGAGAGGAACGAAGAGAATGGCCGCAGGAGAGAGGAATCAGAGCATCCTACAGGCAGAGCCTGCAGAGTGGAAGCTGGAGCGGTGCACTGTGCTGCAGGTCACTGCATCCTCAGCCCCCACCTGGCCAGCCCTCCTTCCCTGCCCATTATCCCATTATGCAGATGAGAAAACTGAGCCCCAAAGAAGCCACATGACTTCCCAAGGTCACTCATTCTTTCATGCATCCATTCAACATGTATTCCCAGACCACCAGCCAGGTTCTCAGAAGTTAAGAGAGTGCCTTCTGTATTTAGAGGCCCCTGAGAATATTCACAGATGAAGAAAGGTTGAAACGAGACCACATAAAAACCAGGGTGCAGCAGGCGGGGTGCTCACACCTGTAATCCCAGCACTTTGGGAAACCAAGGAGGGCAGATCACTAGAGGCCAGGAGTGTGAGGCCAGCCTGGCCAACATGGCAAAACACTGTCTCTACTAAAAATACAAAAACCAGCCAGGCATGGCAGTGGGCGCCTATAATCCCAGCCACTTGGGAAGCTGAGGCAGGAAAATCAGATGAACCACACAAGAAGAAGTTGGTTGTTGTAAGCCAAGATTGTGCCATTGCACTTCAGCCTGAGCAACAGAGTGAGACTCCACCTCAAAAAAAAAAGGACAGAGAGAGAGGTAATTAAAAGATTTATGAAAATAATCAAAGGATGTTTATGTATAAATCTCTATATGGGATTTACTCCCAGTATGAAACGTACATTTGGAGCTGTGTGATAAATGTCACCTCCTTTCCCTGCTTTTGGGACATTTCTGTGTGTGGATGTGTGACTCTTTGGGGAGAACCTCAAACGTCTCAATTTGAGACCCTTTATGAACATGAGGCCAAGAATAAATAGTCCTACAAGCATCTACTGTAAGCCAAACCTTATTGAATGTGGAGGAAACAGGGAATCGGTTTTCCTCTGTGGCTGGCTCCTCCATCAACTGGGGACACTCATGGGTACCCGAAGGCAGAGACAATGCAAACTGCCCAGCATGTGATAGGGAAACCCAGGAAGCTAGGAAAGCCCAGAGAGGAGGAACCACAATCCAGAGGGAGCAGCAACTCCTACCCAAGGGAGCTGCTCCCCGCACAACCCTCCGGGCCTCAGGAGCTGATTCTGCCAGACCTGTTCTCTTGGTGTGAAGGACGGACTACAAGCTCAGGGCGTCCTGTGGCTTAAAGGACTCAAGGAAGAGACCTCTGGGGAAGCCAGCCCTGACCATTTTGCAGCCCAATGACTCAGCAGCCATCTTGCCAAGACACAGGCTTCCTCCGTCAGAGCTGAGACCCCCGCGCACCCCAGCACACCCCACGTCAACAGAGTCAGAACGTATTAGAGCAGAGTTCTGCTCCCCAGTGCCTCTTGTCTCAGCAAAGCCAACTAATTTAGATTTAACCTTCCTCTTAATAGGCCATGTTGCTGAGCCGTCTAATTAATGCCACATGTTTCCCTCAGCTGTCATCCTGAATAAATGTTTACAAAGCTATTAACGTACTGTATTTGTAAACCGGGACCGCTCAGCTTTGGGGAGTCATGTGGTATGCATTTTCTCCTCAAAGATGGAAAAGGCTTAGTAATAATAAATACATTGTTTTGCAGGGATGGGAGCAAGGCGTTGCCTGAAAAAAAAATTTATTGCAAGCTTCCTGAGACAGCGTGGCTGTGTGTACGTGAGGAATCGGATCTCTTCCCGAGTTCAGAGGAGCTGTCAGGGGCCGGATTTGGCCCAGGTGGGGGCTGAGAGCGGGAGAACTCCAGGGGCAGAAAAAAGCGAACTGCTAGTTTGAGATCTGAAGACCCAGGCTCTGATTCCAGCTTCCTTGCTCACCGGCTCTGTAGCACTGGGCAAGACAGTTTTCTTCACAGGAACTCGGTTTTTCCATCTGGAAAATGGGAAGTTGAAATTTGCAAGCGTCTTCTGTGTTGGATCCAGAATTTGAATCTGATTCCTTCTCTCCTCCAACTTCGAAAAAGCCTTCAAAGGCGGCTGGGCTTGGTGGCTCACACCTATAATCCCAGCACTTTGGGAGGCTGAGGTGGGTAGATCACCTGAGGTCAGGAGTTCAGTCTGGCCAACATGGCAAAACTTTGTCTCTACTAAAAATACAAAAATTAGCTGGGTGCAGTGGGAGGCACCTGTAATCCCAGCTACTTGGGAGGCTGATGCAGAAGAATCGCTTGAACCCAGGAGGCGGAGGTTGCAGTGAGCCGAGATTGTGCCACTGCACTCCAGTCTGGGAGACAGAGCAAGACTCCGTCTGAAAAAAAAAAAAAAAAAAAAAAATTCTTCAAAGGTACCCATGCCCCTAAAGATGAAGTCCTGGTGTCTGGACATGAAATCCCAGATCTGATATAATCTGTTCCACTTTCCTGTCCAGACCCATCTCTGATTATCCCTGCCCTCTATTCTAGCCAGGCTCAATTGATTGTCACTTTCCTGAAAGGGGCCCTCTTCACTCTCACTTCTAAGCATTTGCCTATGCTGGGTTCCCTACCAGGAGCACCTCTTCTCTTCTGCCTGGCCTATTTCTACTCAGTATTCATGTCTCAATTTCTAGATCACTTTCCCTAGGAAGCCTTCCTTGACTCTCAGTTCTGGATGAGATTCCTGCACCCACAGCACCCTGAACGTCTCCTCTCTAAGGACCATTTTGTAGTGGCTTATTTATGTGCCCACTAGAGTGTGAGAGCAAAAGGAGCAGGAAGCATGGCTATTCGACTCCACGCTGTGTCCTGGATGCTTCACAAATGGGAAATGCTTTCAATCAATGTTGCTGGAAACATGTGAAGTGACAGGTGACAGGTGACAGAGGATAATGTGGGGTCCTTTCTAAATACTTTGTAGCTTCAGGAATTTTGGCCCATTAGCTTGATATCCTGCAGTACCCTTCCTGTTTCTCTCAGTAGTACCAATAAGGGGCTCAGAGGCAGGGCATGGTGGCTCATGTCTATAATCCCAGCACTTTGGGAGGCCGAGGCGGGCAGATGACCTGAGGTCAGGAGTTCAAGACCAGCATGGCCAACATGGCAAAACCCCATCTCTACTAAAAATTAAAAAACTAACCAGGCGTGGTGGTGGACGCCTGTAATCCCTGCTACTTGGGAGGCTAAGGCAAGAGGATCGCTTGAACCCAGGAGGTGGAGGCTGTGGTGAGCTGAGATCGCACCACTGCACTCCAGACTGGACAACAGAGTGACACTCCATCTCAAAACACAAACAAAAAGACAAACAATAAAGGCTTAGGGAGGTTGAGTGACTT
This sequence comes from Cebus imitator, assembly GCF_001604975.1. Classification (NCBI taxonomy): domain Eukaryota; kingdom Metazoa; phylum Chordata; class Mammalia; order Primates; family Cebidae; genus Cebus; species Cebus imitator. Next base: position 3,709,550 of record NW_016107374.1, on the reverse strand, counting down.
GCCTATTATTATACAATTAGTCTGGGACAAGAACTGGGATTTGAACCTAAGACTGTTAGTCTCTCAAAGCACAGGCTCTTAACCGTGGTGACATGCAACCCCCAAGAGTGCCACCAGCAGTGGGGCCACCACCACCACCCTTGTCCCTCCCACCCAAGTCTGTGCCCTGATACCTCACATCTGTGATGTAAATGGCTTTAGCATGCTACTCCAGCTTTTCTCATGTGTTTGTCATCATGGTTGCCCAGAATGTGCTAGTTAGGATTCTTTGGGTGTAAGCGACAGAAAGACAATTCTAACTAAAACTAATCAAACACAGAGATGGGGAGAAATAGCAACTCCTCTGTCGGGCCACGGAAAAGACAGAGGTGAAACTGGCCTTAGGGATGCCTATAACCAAGTCTCAGACCCAGCCAGTCCCTGTCTCTTGTTTCTGTCATCCCAACTTCTCCTTTTGGGTTCCTTTAATTCTCTCAGGCCAGATGCCACCAGGAAGCCAGAATGGAGGCTACACCTGCAGGGACAACACTCTTCTCCACCAAGGCCCTCAGAAAAATCCTAGGGAAGCAATCTGATGGGCAAGACTGAGTCATATGCTCAGGCCTGGACCAATCACTGTGGTCAGAGGTGGAATGCTGTGATTGGCCATTCCTGTGGAAGCAGTTTCCAAAAGGAAGTGGATAAAGATGTTTCTAGAAGAAACAGTCCTGTCTATGGCAGAGGATAGATGATGTTCTTTATTTTTAAAGTCCCAGTTCCTTCCTATGGCTATAGGGCGTGAATCTTCATGAAGTCCAAGTTTTACTTATTTGCTTGTTTCAACTCAACGCTTGGAGAGAAAGACAAAACAAGACAAAGCCAAAAAGCTGGCACTGGGGAAGCAAAACACCAGTGATTCCTGATGTAGTCACTTGTCCTCCTGGAGTTCACCTTTTGATGGAGAGGATAGGCAAGTCAACACACAAGCCAAGTCCAGTAGGTAACTGCTCCCACAGACAAAGGCAGGGAGGGATTCATTGCCAACTGAGCTTTGCAGGGTGATTTTTGAATGGAGAGGGGGCGCCTATAATCTCAGCACTTTGGGAGGCCAAGACAGAAGGATCACTTGAGGCTGGAAGTTCGAGACCATCCTAGGCAACAGAGTGAGACCACATCTCTACAAAAAATGAAAAAATGAGGTGGAAGGATTGCTTGAGCCCAGGAAATCAAGGCTCCTGTGAGCCATGATGGCACCACTGCACTCCAGCCTAGTGACAGAGCAAGACCCTGACTCAAAAAATAAAAAATAAAGGTTATGAATGATGAGGAAAAAGAAAAGCTGGGGTTATAAAATGCAGCAATGAAAGACAGAACTGTTACATCAGGCTGGGCATGGTGGCTTAGGTCTGTATTCCCAGCACTTTGGGAGGCTGGGGTGGGCAGATCACCTGAGGTTGGGAGTTCAAGACCAGCCTGACCAACATGGAGAAACCCCGTCTCTATTAAAAATACAAAATTAGGCAGGCATGGTGGCACACGCCTGTAATCCCAACTACTCAGGAGGCTGAGGCAAGAGAATCACTTGAACCCAAGAGGCAGAGATTGCGGTGAGCCAAGGTTGCGCCATGATACTCCAGCCTGGGCAAAAAGAGCAAAACTCCGTCTCACAAAAAAAAGAACTGTTATATCAACAATGCCCAAGACAGCACCTAGCACCTAGTAGGTGCTCAATAATATTTTAATATTTTGTTGAAGGAATGAGTTACTGACAGAAACATGTCACAGCTGAAGAAAGGCAAGTGTCCCTGCTTGATTACAGGGCTTGAGAATTGGCAGAGTATGAATTTGAATCTCAGTGGCAGCACCTACCAGTTGTGTAAATTGGGCAAGTCACTTGAGCCATCAGAACCTCAGTTTCAGCCCCTATAAATGAAAAATAACATACATACCTCCTACTGCTGAGGTTGGAATTAAATCAGTGCTCCAAAATTCTTGGGCTGGTCCTGAGACACCACGATGTTCCGGTCTGTGGCAGAGGATAGATGACGTTCTTTATTTTAAAAGTCCCACTTCCTTCCTCTGGGGCTACATAGCTTGAATCCTCATTAAATAGAAGTTTTACTTATTTATTTGTTTCAGCTCAAATGGTCGGACAGCAAGACAAAACAAGACAAAGCAAAACCAAAAAAAAAAAGTCGAGACAAAGATTTTTGTGAGAGCTAACGCCGCTTACAACAAAACATAACTATGTTCCTGCAGAATCTCTCCATGGTGAATTGAAAACGGCTTTAACTGGTTTCATTCCAAGCAGCAGAAACAATCGTTGCCGACCTCACAGCTTTTCTGAGGGAGAGCCGGCCCTGCAAAGGGTATTTCAGCTTGCCTGTCTCCATGTGAAAATGTGTGTGAAATACCAACCCAGTTGAAATAGCAACGCTTCTAAAATTGCTGCTGATGTCCTAGAACGCAAAACCCAAGGAACGCAGTCCCCTGGCTCTGCTCGAAGCACTACATATGCTCTGCATTTTGACCCCGTAAAGCCAGGCGCCCGGAGTTTTTCACAGATATTGGCAGCCACCTGAAGGGAACAAGACAGCCAGGCCGGAAAGGAAGTTGAAACTATTTTGAGGCTTCTATAAATCTACATTAACATTTTTCTTTTCTTGTTTTTTGGATCCATCCTTTCTCTCTCTCCTCCCCAGTCCCTCTGTTCTTCCATTTCTCTTGTTCCCTTCCTCTTCCGTAACAATGGAAGGAAAATATGTATCCCAGCACACAAGTATTAACTACAAAGAACTCATCACCTGACAGGCACGCAGACAAGAGCAGTACCCTCACTTCCACTTTGGAGAACATCCCTGTCTTCTGCTCTTCCTGGTGCCTCCATGAAAACTGCCTCTTGGGCACAGCTCTTGGCTCTTCAGGATTCAGAATTCCTGGACCAGAAGTTTAGCAAGACCATATTTTTGTTCAGCTGCATGAAGAGCCCACAGCCTTTCTTTTTTTCAGTTTTTTTGTTTTGTTTTGTTTTGTTTCAGATGGAGTCTCACTCTATCACCCAGGCGGGGGTACATTGGCACAATCTCAGCTCACTATAACCTCCACCTCACAGGTTCAAGGAATTCTCCTGCCTCAGCCTCCTGAGTAAACTGGGATTACAGGCACCCTCCACCATTGGCTAATTTTTGTATTTTCAGTAGAGATGGAGTTTCACCATGTTGCCCAGGCTGGTCTCAAACCTCAGGTGATCCACCCACCTTGGCATCCCAAAGTGCTGGTATTACAGGCATGAGGCACTGTGCCTGGCTGACATCTAGCCTTTCGATTCCTGGCCACCTCTTGAGTGTGCATAGACAGCAGGGCCCCCACTTTCTCTGGCCCAGGAATCTGGGCTGAGCGGGTTAATAGGTTTTGTTTAAAACAGTGCCTTCCCAAAGGCAGCCGGCACTGAATTCCTGGGCGTGGGACCTGCACCATTGCACAGGGCCCTGCATGTAGAAGAGCCCACCCATGGCTAAACGCTCTGCTGTTGTTGTCTTAAAATTCTTAATAATTTTTGAGCAAAAAGCTCCACATTTTCATTTTGCACTGGACCTGCAAATGAGTAGCCTGAGTTGCTTAGCCATGCCCTGTGAGGGAGATGACTGTAGCTGGTCCTCAGGCTAGCCTTTTCTGAATTCAACTGGCTACACGTGTACATTGCTGTATGTGGTAGAGTCGGCATAAGACTCAGTGATCACACACTCTCCTTTTGCAGCTCTCGTGCCTGAGGAAGAGGAAAAATCTACTTATGGTAAAAAGTGAGAGTCCACTTTAAAAAAAAAAAATATGTAGGTGTATTTACTACAAATCTTACTCAAATGTGGCAAAAGAAAAAAAAAGTAAGGGAAGTAAAAAAAATTTGAGAATTGCTGAACTTAAAGGACCCCGAAGAGCTTTCTCTCCACCTCCACCAAATCACTAACCAAAAAATATCACTAACCCCGCAGCACTATTACTCACTTGCTAGCTAGAGGGTCTGGAATTCTTGTATTTGCGGCTTATTAGAATGCACTCTAACTCACTATGTGCCTTTGGGCAAGTCTCTCTGTTCCACAGGTCTCAGTTTGCCCATCTGTAAAACGGGCCAGTTCTTTCATGTTAAAAATTGTGGATTCCCTTGACTTAAACCAATGGTTTATAAATACTGGTCCCCACACTGGCTGCATCTGAGCTAATGGAGGAGGTCATTAGAAATGATTATCCCCAGGCCTCATGCTAGGGGATTCAGTAGGTTGGAGGTTAAATTTTGGAATCTTTTAAACCAATCTTCTCAGCACTTTCGATCGGCAGTCAATTTTGAGAGCTTCGAAGTTAAAGCATTAAAAATCACTCATTAATCATTCAACAAACACTTGCACAATCCCCCTGGGTCTTCCACAGTGCACAGTAGCAGAGGATTAGACCATCTCCAGCTACCGACACCCTGCAATGTCTGGTGGCAAGAAGAACTTGAACAGCAAAGCAATCATATCTACTTCCTGAGTGCCAGCTACAAAGAGTTGCATGTCTATTAACTGTGGCACATGGGATCTTTCCAAAAATAGTCACAGCAATATTGCCAGTTCCATAATGTCGCCAGCCCATCAAGCAATGGAGTCTATTTCCACCCTCCTTGAAACTGAGCACAATTGTGTGACTTCTTTGATGAGCAGAAAGAGTGAAAGTGACTCTCTGTGACCTCCAGACAAAGTCGTAAAAGGCATATTTCTTCCACCTGGCTTTCTTTTTTTTTTTTTTTTTTTTTTTTTTTTTTTTGATGGAGTTTCGTTTTTGTTTCCCAGGCTAGAGTGCAATTGCACAGTCT
>NW_016107374.1:3701743-3704669 GCF_001604975.1 Cebus imitator | reverse complement strand
GCTGGGATTACAGGCACGCGCCACCATGCCCAGCCAATTTTTTGTAGTTTTTAGTAGAGACGGGGTTTCACCGTGTTGACCAGGACGGTCTCGATCTCTTGACCTCGTGATCCACCCACCTCGGCCTCCCAACCACCTGGCTTTCTTATCACTTCTGTCTTGGGATGCTCACCATTGGAACCTAGCCATCATCTTGTAAGGAAGCCAAGTAGCTACATGGAGATGACATGTGTAGGTGTCCCAGCCTTCTGATCCAACTGAGGCCTTACCAGTTTCCAAACACAAGAGCAGGCAAGCCCCAGCTCCATGCCTGTAGCACTATAGGTGCCCCTCAGAGCTCACCAGCCCCTACCTTGTTTTCCCTCTCATCTCCCCACTTCCGTGAAATCTTTCCCTGCCCTGTGACACACAGGAGCCCGAGCATTATTCAGAGCCCTTTGCACTTCTTCGACCAACAGCCTTGTAATACTATTACTGCTGATGGCTTTTCATTCCCAATGCCAAACCTGATTTGGAGTTCACAAGGCTGAGGGTTTCAATCCAGGCTCTGTGGACAGGCTCCGGGAGCCCTAAGTGACTGTAGCTTACAGACAATCCAATTGTTATTGACATTTGTGTCTGATTGTTCATCAAGGAGGAGCTGTCTTGTAGGCCAAATCATTCTATTACCCGGCCCCCCTTTCACCCTCCCCACTAACGACAAAACACATACGCACCATCAGTGGCAGGCCAATCAATTGTAATATCACTCTACATCTATCAGGGTGGCTTTTGTGTGCCTGAGTTTGGGGGCTGCTGGGGGAGGGAAAAAGGAAAATGGAAAGAAAAAGAAATGGATCTAAATTTTTATGCTTTGAGGGTCTGAAATGGAAGCATCTACCGAAAACAGAAAAGAATCAATTGCATTGCAAAAGATATCTATAAATATCTATGTCTGTATCCATATTTATATCTATATATCCAACTACTTGGGAGGGTAATTCTTAAGAGGCATGTCCTTTGTCAGTTCATTCTGCTTGATTGTGTCTCAGGATAATGTCTAGTTTTATTTTGAATGAGACTTGGGTTGGGTTAAGCAAACTTGATCATCAAATCCAATAAGTTGATGAGTTACCCTGACCCTCCCCAACATAAAGCATCTCTCATTCATATCATAAATCTTTCCCCCACTTTATCTAATTCTGTTTTTCCAGAGTCCCCCATTAGCCAGACTGACCATTTTAGTGTCATCCTGAGAAAGCTGAAACCATCAGCCTGCCACAAGTGTTGGCTGTATCTGACTTCAAGTGCTCTTGCAATTCTCATTCATTCCAAGAACATGTGAAGACCTCCAACCATTAGTCAGACGAATGTCATTTTGCAAGAAGCAGTGGAAGGTTTACACTGAACCATCCATAATTTCTTGGACTCTAACCAATAACACATGTTTTTGGACTGACTACCACATGGATTAGTTCCTAAGGGGATACAACAATGACCCTGGTCTTCTCAGCAACAGGACTGAGCTAACTCACAGACACCAAGGCTATTCTTTGCTCAAGAAGAAAAAAGTTGCTTTAACTCATTAAAGCAACAGTGAGTTCTACACACTACTAGAATGGCTAAAATTAAAGACTGACAATCCCAAGTGTGGACAAGGATGTGGAATGGCTGAAGCCCCCATACCTTATTGATGGGTGTTAAGGGCTGAATTGTGTCCACCCTATCTTAGTATGTTGTAGTCCTAAACCCTAATACCTGAGAAGGTGACTGTATTTGAAGATAGGGTTTTTAAAGAGGTAATCATGTTAAAATGAGGTCATTAGGATGGATGGACCATAATCCAGTATGCCCGGTGTCCTCAAAAAATAGAATATCTGGATGCAGACATGCACAGAGATAAATAAGGTGATGGGAAGACACTGGAAGAGGCAGTCAATCACAAACCACAGACAGAGGTTTCGGGAGAAACTAACCTGCCAATACCTTGATCTCAGACTTCCAGCCTCCAGAATGGAGAGAAAATTAATTCCTGCTATTTAAGCCACCCAGTCTGGGTATTTTGTTATGGCAGCCCTAGCAAACCAACACAGTTAAGGTGCAAAATGGTGCAGCCACTTTAGAAAGCAGTTTCCAGTTTTTATAAAGTTAACTATTTACTAACAAATATAAGACAGAAATTTCATTCCTCGATATTTACCCAGAAGAGATGAAAACATATGTTTACGCAAAGACCTAAAAATGAACATTTATAGCATAATTATTTACAATAATCCAAACTATTGAAACAACCCAAATGTCTATCAACTTATGAGTGAACTTAAAAAAATTATGCATATGATGGAATACTACACAGCAATGAAAAGAAACAAACTGCTGGCACCTAGAAAAAGGCGGAAGATCTCAAAGTACTTATTGTATTAAGTGAAAGAAGCCAGACACCAACGACTATACATAATTTCCATTTATATTACAACCTGAGAAAGCTAAATCTACAAGGACAGAAAACATATCAGTGGGACTCAGGGGCTAGAGGTGAGAAGAGGGAGTTTATTACAGAGAAGCACAAAAGAACATGTTTGGGTAACAGGATTGTTCTATTTCTTGATTGCAGTGATGAATACATGTCAAATTTATCAAACTGCATCCTTAAAAGAGTAAATTTTATTGTATATGTTTCAGTATACCTGACTTTTAAAAATAATGTTATAATAACGAGCTATCTTTCTTTGCCCAAGGGGTAAATTTTTTTTTAATTAATAACATTCAGGGCCAGGCACGGTGGTTTACGCCTGTAATCCCAGCACTTGAGAGGCCAAGGCCGGGAGCTGGAGACCAGCCTGGGCATTATGTTGAAACTGCAGACCCCGTGAGGTTGGAAGCCACGTGTGGCCTTCCTTCCTTTCCCTTGACTTTCTTTTTTAATCTCTTTATAGAGCACCCATCC
>NW_016107374.1:3695268-3701729 GCF_001604975.1 Cebus imitator | reverse complement strand
CAACATGGCAAAACTCCATATCAAATAAAAATACAAAAATTAGCTGGGCCTGGCGGTACATGTTACATGCCTATAATCCCAGCTACTCTAGAGGTTGAGGCACTTGAACCCAGGAGGCTGAGGTTGCAGTGAGGTGAGATTGCACCACTGCAGCCTGGGCAACAGAGTGAGACTGTGAAAAAACAAACAAAAAAACACATTCAGTCTTGGAGAAGATGCAGTTAAACAAGTCAAACAGGTACTTCCATGCCCCTGACAAGCACTATTGGAAATTTCTTTTTGTTTGTTTGTTTTATAATTTCAACTCATATTTCAGAATCAGGGGGTACATCTGTAAGTTTGTTTCATGGGTATATTGCTGGATGCCAAGGTTTAGAGTATGGCTGGCCTCATCACCCAGGTACTGAGCATGGTACTCAATTATTAGATGTTTCCATTAGAAACATCTTTCTGGAAAGCAAATTGGCAGTTCTCCATCAAAAGGTAAAACATATTATCTTTTGACTCAGTGTTACCTTCCTCTAGGAATCCATCCTGCAAAACGATTCGCATATTTATAATAGGTACATAGCAGTATTGTTTTTCATGGCAAAAATAAGAAAGCAATCTATGGAAACATTTATCACAAAAACAAGAGCTCAAAGATACTCATCCAACTGTTGACATGAAAGAAGAGGAAGGGGAGGCAAGGACGGAAGGGAGATCTCTGTCCGTGTTATTCAATATGTTTCATTATTGTTTAAATCTTTTCTAGAGAGAATTAATTCCCATATTGTATAATATTTACGTTTAACCATGGACTTAGAACTCCGTTTCAATAAATAGTAAAATGTGTCTTGCTCCACCATTCTCTTAAATCGTCCCTTCTCTGTTCTCTCTTTATTCACATAAGCACTTGTAATCCCAAACTAATTAATTCATTAAGACAGATCATTCATTTATATTAGCAGATTTTAGGTTAAAAAAAAAAAAAAAAAAAAACAACTTTTTAAAAATATGTGTTAGTGTTTACTAGTGCATAGTTATCAAAATGATGACAATGACAATATTGAAAACCATAAAAGTAGAAGAATTTGGCTGACTTAGGCAGATCTGATGATCGAAAGTGTCATATGCTTGTGAAGATTTGCTCAGCATTAGCTCAGGAACGAAATAAAGATGAGAAGAGGATGGAGAAACTGTGGACAATTTATGTCACTGAAGAGGGATTAGAAAACACTTAGGCGAAGAACAGATGGATTGATGTTAGATCCAGGTTTCCTTGACCTTAGAGGGTAAATATAAATCAAATTAACTTCAATTACAGAGAAAAACACCGAGTTCCTTTGGAACAAGGCTACGATCAGGGACTTTGACTTTGCAAATACCTGCTGTGCTTGCAACACTCGTCCACTGGGGCCACCGTAGGAGCGTGTGCAGCTTGGGCTGAACAAGAGCCTGGGTTTCCTCCATTTCCCCACACCTGGAGTTGAGCAATAAGATATTCCCTTTGTTGTTGAACTCATCAACCTTGGTGAAGCCAAAGGTTGACTTGAGCTACTTGAATCATTGGAAAGTAGGATGGAAAACAGGTATGTCCTTGAGCTATGGTGTTTTCCTGGGGCCATTTCTCCTCTCCAATGAGAAAATCACATCTCATCTTGGAGATCACTTGAGTTTTTCCAGGTAAGGTTTCTAGAAGTGATGATCTCATTGAATTATTTCTTAGTGGGTTTTAAGTTGAAAGTGGGAATTTAAATAATGGAGAAAATACCTAGTCACTATGAGAGTTCCTTACCAGCAGATGTCTCAAAGTCTTTGCTCAACCGTCTGATTTTATTTTTGCCCACCCAATCTGACGTGGGGGTGAGGAGGGATTCCATTAAATTCAGGGTCACCAAATTATTCCTGTAAAAAGCCAGATAACAAAAAGTTTAGGTTTCGTGAGCCCTATGGTCTCTGTCATAACTACTCAACTCTGCCATTGTAGAGCAAAAGTGGTCACAGATGACATGTAAATGAGTGGCCATGACTGTGTTCTAATAAAACTTTATTTATAGGCACTAGATTCAAATTTCCTATAATTTTCATGTGTCACAAAATATTATTTTCTGTTTAATTATTTTTTCCAAGTATTTAAAAAGGGAAAAACCCCATAAAGATACATGCATATGGTATGTTCACTGCAACGCTATTCACAACAGCAAAAACATGAACTCAATCTAAATGCCCATCAGTGGTAGACAGGATAAAGAAAATGTGGTACATACACATGGAATACTATGCAGCCCTTAAAAAGAGTGAGATCGTGTTCTTTGCAGGAACATGGATGGAGCCGGAGGCCATTATCCTTAGCAAACCGACACAGGAACAGAAAACCAACTAAGTGGGAGCCAGGTAAGAACATATGGACACAAAGAGGGGAACAACAGACATTGGGGACTGCCTGAGGGTGGAGGTTTGGAGGAGGGAAAGGATCAGAAAAATAACTATCAGGTACTATGCTTAGTACCTGGGTGATGAAATAACCTGTACAACAAACCCCCGTGACATGAATGTACCTGTATAACAAACCTACAAAAGTACCCCTGAATCTTAAACATTTTGGTTGTCTTTTAAAAAAAAGAAAAAGATAAAAAACCATTCTTCGTTCTTGAACCCTATAAAAAGGTAGTGGACTGAATTTGGCTTGCAGAGCCTAGTGTGTCAACATCTGAATTAAGTCATCTTGTTATTTACACTTTTTTGTTGCAAATATAATTGTTTTGAAACATCCCTCTTACTAAAGCAATATCTTGACAGATAGATTACTAGATAAATAGACAATTGATGATAGATAGATAAATAGATAGAGACATGGATTTTTTTAAAAAAAAGAAATGGTTGTGGATCATTTGGGATATTAGAACTAAGCCCCTTGAGGGTTGCACTTATCACAGTGCCTAGCACATAATATAGGTCAGTAAGTTTCTCTCAAATAAATGGAGAAAAGATTAAAGGAAGAAGAGTTTACTTTCATTGTCCTTCCTGGAAATGCTGACGACACTTTTGTTCTTTAAGCTATGGGTGTTCCAGAAGACAGGAAGAGGCCAGGTGTCAAAACCTGGAGTCTTAAATGAGATTAAGAAAATGAAGGTGAATTGCCAGCAGTTTGTTGGACAGAAGTAAATTGTAACATCAGAGTTCAACTGCAGTATCAGATGAGCTACTAAGATAGTAGCCTGGAAAAATTTTTACAACAGGTAGGATACGTTTGTGTTGGTCTTACCAAAGGGAGAATTCCAAGCAGGGTTGGGGAGGGTGGGGGGGGAGAGAGAGAGGGATATCTTTCTAACCAAACATATTGGTTAGAAATTTAAGCCCAACTACAATGGCTTTTAACGTTTACATTCAGGATTTCACTTTTTCTGTCATAAGAGAATCCCTGAATGGATAATTAAAAACAGGGCGATTCTACCAAGTTTTCAGGGAGGCAGAGTCAGGCTCTTTCTGTCTTTTCCCTTTACCCTTGGGTCATTGCATAGGGTAAGCTGGTTGCTGGATAAGTATCCAGCCATTACGTACACTTTCCAGACTGTAGGTGCAGAGGTCAGGGAGAAGAGGGGATAAACGTCTTAAACCAACTCTCTTAACCAGTCTTTTCAGACATCACACATTTATCAGTAGTTAAAACTTAGTCATGTAACAAATTTAGCTGCAAGGGAAGCTTAACAACATGTTTTTTAATTGGCACTCACAAAAAAATTTTGCCCTATTTCTAAAGGAAATAAAAGAGAAAAGATACTGGTAAGGTAACTGGCCATATCTGCCTTAGGAATGAATAATGATTGATAATTGATTTATTCGTAAAGATTTATTGCATGTTTACTATGCTTGCCAGATACGGTGATGGCAGAGAAAAAGGCATGTCCCTACTTTCATGAAACCCAAGTTCCAGGAAGGAAGAGAGACATTAAATAGAATCTGTCATGAAGTTCTTTAAAGGACAAGTTGCTGAGGGAGCATATAAACTGGGTGATCTAACCCCGGGGATTGGCAAACTCTTTCTTCAAAGGGACAGAGAGAATTTTTTTTTTTAAGTTTTGTGGACCATATAGTCTGCCATTCGGGAACATGTAAATGAGTGGGCATAGATGTGTTTTGATAAAACTTCATTGACAAAAACAGGCAATTGGCCAAACTGGGTTGACAGAAAATAGTTTGTCGACTCTCAATTCAAGCCAGTGTGAGAGGTCAATTAAAATCCTACTGAAGAGGTATCTTTTAGGACAAGACCTGAAAGACGATCAGAAGTTCATTATGAAGGAAGGAGCAGGGCAGACACAGAGGGCTCCAGGAAAAAGGAACAGCATTTCAAAGATCTAGTTGCATGTTTAAGGATTTTAAAGAAATCTAAGTATTTTGAAGTGAAACAAATAAGAAGGAAAGTTACAAAAGATGAGCTGGAGAAGAGGCTGCAGCCAGGACTTTCTTAATGGTCTGTACTTTGTCCTAAGGGCATATGAAGGGTCCGTTTTTAATAAGGAAGTGACATGATTGGACCTGCATTTTTTTCAGTTCTTTACGTCTCTTAGAGTGAAGAGATTGGAGGAGCCAAAAGTAAAGGTGAGCCATTCATCATAATGGTGAAATAAAAAATAATACCTACCAGGTATGTTATCAACATCAGGCACTGGTGAATTCAACTCTTCTGACACCAAACGTGTGTGGATTTTCCTCACACCAACTAAATCTCCAGCTCTCCAGATACCAACTGGATGTCCTACAATTCAATTCAATTCTGTCACTAACTACCCAAAACTAGTGTCAGACTTCATGCATTTAAGAGCTCAGTCCCCCAAGGCTGCCCTCACATCAGACACCAGTCACAACTATTGGGTTCCCAGCTAATTCATCTTGCTGCCCAGCTTGGCTCAACATCAGAGGTTCCCAGAATCTCCCAACTCAGATTCAATATTTTGCTGGATGGCTTCAGGAGCAACTCAGGATGCAAATGGAAGAGATGCACAGGATAAGGTATGCTGCTATGGTTTGGCTGTGTCCCCACCCAAATTTCATCTTGAATTGTATCTCCCATAATTCCCATGTATCACAGGAGGGATCTGATGGGAGGTAATTGAATTACGGGGGCAAGTCTTTTCCTTGTTGTTCTCGTGAAGTGAATAAGTCTCGTGAGATCTGATGGTTTTAGAAATGGGAGTTCCCGTGCACACGCCCTCTTGTCTGCTCCCATGTAAGACACGCTTTTACTTCTCCTTTGCCTTCAGCCATGATTGTGAGGCCTCCCCAGCCATGTGGAACTGTGAGTCCGTTAAACTTCTTTCTTTTATAAAGTATCCAGTCTCTGGGTTATTTCTTCAAAGGACCAGAGAGTATTTTTTTTTAATTTTGTGGGTCATATATTCTCTGCCTCAACTGCTCAACTCTACCATTAGTGAACATGTAAATGAGTGGGCATAGTTGTGTTTTGATAAAAAGTCTTTGTTAGCAGCATGAGAACAGACTAATACACATGCCATATCGGGTGAATCACCCTCCCAACACCTCCACATGTTCACCAACATGAAAGCTCTCTGAACTCCATTATTTAGAAGTTTCTTACAGAGGTATTGTTGATTGAATCATCGGCCATTGGTGATTAGCCCAATCTCTAGCCCCTCTCCCTTCCTTAGGGGTCAGGGAATGGAGCTGAAAGTTCCAACCCTTGAATTGTGCCTTGCCCTCGGTCACCAGCCTCCATCCTATAGCTCTCCAGCTGTCCCTATCTGCCAGTCAGCACATTTACATGCAAAAACATTCATCTCACCCTGGAGGCTCCAGCAGGTTTGGGAGCTGTGTGCAGGAATTGGGGATGAAAACCAAATATTTACTATTTTTTTGTTATATCAGAGTTGGCAAATAAATAAACAACCCAGGACACACCATAAGCTTCTGGTGGGAGGATACATTGGTCCAACCATTTTGGAAAATTGTTTAGCAGTTTCTGCTGAAGCTGAACATACCCCTTTCCTGACAGCAAATACTTCTATTCCCTGGTATACACTTAAGAGGAATGGGAGTGTTATGTTTACCAAACACAAATGTCCATAGTCACCCTGTTTGAAAAAGTCCAAAACTGGAAACAATTCAAATACCCAGGCATAGCAGAACATACAAATAAATTACATTATTCTTATTGCATTATTCACAGACATGTGAATACAGTAAGTTCTGCTATGACATTGCATGTGGGCCTAAAAATTACGGTGCTATGCAAGTTTACTCAATAAAAGCCACAGAGTTTATGGGGAAAATGGGATTGGGGGACAATACTAAAGACTTTGTCGGTGACACATTTTTTAAAAAAATAGGAATATGGCCAGGCATGGTGGCTCATACCTATAATCCCAGCACTTTGGGAGACCAAAGTGGGTAAATCAGTTGAGGTCAGGAGTTCGAGACCAGCCTGGACAGCATGGCAAAACTCCACCTCTACACAAAAA
>NW_016107374.1:3691420-3693241 GCF_001604975.1 Cebus imitator | reverse complement strand
TTGTAAAGGAGGTCAGGAAAGTCTTTAGTTCCATGGTTTAAGATGACTTACTGCTCCATGGTTTAGAGTTCAGAAAGAGTTCTTTTTTAATTAATTTGTAATAGCATATGCTGTTATTATTTTTTCTGTATCAAGGTTCAACTCTGCAAAGATCCAAACTCAGCCACTCATGTAATCGTCTTCTTTATGGGAGGAACAAATGAGTTTAGGGTTGACGTGCTGTGGGCATCCAAGCCCTTTCTCAGCTAGCGCATTTTCAATCTGAGTAACTTAAATCCCAAATCCCCGGGGGCCCAGAACTTATCTTCTTCATCTCTTGTAAAGGGCTGAACAGACTGTGGGTATTCAACAAGTCATAAATAATGCTATGTTATATATCAATAGCATGTGCCGGCTGGTTGGGAAAGGCTGATTCTCATCAAATCAAGGCACAAACATCACCCAAGCCTTGGGTTTCATCCAAATGTGACCTCGTGGGAAGACTTTTTGAAAATTGAGAGGAGGAATGTACCTCTTTCCCTGCATTTCTTCCATTTATATGGATGTCCTTGCAGGTAGGAGGATCAGGTTTTCTTATAATAGAAAGATCTTTTTCTTTGCTATATATTATTCATGATTCCTCTGGCTTCACACCTCACTGGCCTTCAGTTAATATCTTATTGAATCAATAATAATAATAGCTAATATTTATAAAGCTCTTACGCTGTGTTGAGCACTGTGATCCTTGCTTTGCACAGCGCATCTCCTTCAACCATGACCTTGACGCCATGAGGTAGGTTTCATTATTAGTCCCATCTTACAGAAAGAAAGGTGGAGGTTCAGAGGGGGTTAGTCACTTGCTCAAAGTCACCAGCTAGTGAGAGGTAGAGCAGGATTTTAATCCAGGCTTAGAACCACCCTATTATACTATGTCTGTAAATCATGATTGAATATACTAATCTTTGTGCCTGAGTCTAGACCAAAAAAGGAGTGAATGATTGAGACTCAGGGGAAAAAACAGCTTGCCAGGTGATTCTTAATGTTTTTGGTTTGGTTTTGGTTTGTTTTTTTGAGAAAAGTCTCACTTTATCACCCAGGCTGGAGCACAATGGTGTGATCTCAGCTCACTGCAACCTCCACCTCCCGGGTTCAAGGTAGTCTTGCACTTCAACCTCCCAAATAGCTGGGATTACAGGTATGTGCCAGCATACCCAGTTAATTTTTTGTATTTTTAGTAGAGACAGGGTTTTACCACATTGCCCAGGCTGGTCTTGAACTCCTGAGCTCAGGTGATCCACTGGCTCAGCAAGGATTACAGGCGTGAGCCACCACACCCAGCCAGATTCTTGATTGTTTAAGCCTCAGAGGACATAAAGGTCACTGAGTGTAACCACTCCTTAATGTCACAGAAACTTGGCATTGGGCATTGAAAATAACTTCAGATATTATTTAGTCCAACTCCTTATCCTTCCATGGAATAATGTATCCTCTGCTTGCATGCGTCCAGGGCTGGGTGGCTCACTACCTGAAGTACCTTGAGTGGCTGGATGGGGAGGTTGCCCTTTTCTCACCTTTATCCCTAAGCAATAAATTGGTGCCTACATCCTGGTGCTTCATTAGAAATACAGACCCATTCACATAAGTCAACAGTGCTTGGTTTATTCTCTGGAGAAAACAGAGGACACCAGAACTCACTGAGCCCAAGTTTCCATATTCTACACCCAGCTCCACAACTCCCGAAATCTACAAAAGCAAAACAAGATGGTGCTGTTTCCTGGTGCATTCTGGGAGGGAAAAAAAGTCTTGAAAGTTTTTTGCTGTTTTTTTTTTGTTTTTTTTTTT
>NW_016107374.1:3664107-3690407 GCF_001604975.1 Cebus imitator | reverse complement strand
AAAAAAAAAAAAAAGCAGGCTCAATAAGTACTTGCTTCTTGACATTGAAACACACAACTGTTTTCCTCCATGCAGAGGGAATTCTGTGGTGTGAACAGGGCCCAAGGGAACTGAATACTCTGTTCAGCATGACTCAACTGAAAACAAATCTTCTCTTCCAGGCCTCCCTGCTTCACACAGAGTGTTTGTATTCTTTTGAGTCCAATTCTTGGATCACTTCACCCAAGGACACACAGGCCATCCTCAGCTGAACCAGTGCTCCAACTCAAGTCTGTGCAATGTCCAGACCTCTGCCTTCCCACAGGGGCACCTGGACATAATAATTCAGGACAGAAACAGAGAGGTCACCGTCTCCAGTCCACACAGCCGCTGTCCCTGCAGAAAGAAGTGCGAAGTGGGTACTTGTCTATTTCATTCTCCCCAGCTGTGTGGAGGGGTGTCATTTTGCAAGACCTCAAACTTTGAAGAATATAGCATTCCTGCAAGCAAAGCACTAAGGTGACTTTCCAACTGAACACCCTGTACTGGGCCCTCTTTTCACCTGGCATAGGTGTGTCTTTTGCAAAGGGGTTACGTTACCTGTGCTACCTCACCAGATGTCTTGAATTCTAGCTCAGGGATCAAGCGGACCACCCTCACCCTTAGCAGGTTCTATGAACACATATTAGCGGTGCCACCTGCTAGCTCTGAAATAATATCCATTTGTGTACTGATCTATAATGTATCTCTCCCCGTTCATGTGAGCCCCGTGCCAACAGGGGATTTGTGTGTCTCCAGTGCCATGTCCTTATGCCTGTAACCATGCCTGGCGCTCAAGAGATGCTGAATATATGTTTGAATAAATGGATGAATACACTAGCAAGCCTCCATAAAATTAATCGTCTCTAAAATTAAGATTGTACTTTCAGCCATGTGCTTATAGTAAAGATTCAACAGGAACGCCCACGTGTACAAAAAGCATGTCATATGAGGACTTGCAGAGTGTAAATATTTGGTCAGTGGTCCTATGTAAAAGAGATACACAGACACACAGAGACCGGGACAGACACAAAGACAGGCACAGACAGACACATACAGATAGACGTCGGGGCAGATAGAGACAGAAAAACGCCAACATGCAGACAGACAGATGCACAGATAGACATATGTACATACAAATACACGGACCCACACGCACACAGACACACAATGGGGCACACAAGAAGCAACAGAAATTCATCCCAGCCATGGCTCTGTTCCCTCACACACAGCCAGCCTCCACCCCGGTGCACCCCAACACCTCCCCCTCCCCCGCCGCCCCCCCAGCTCCTGTTTGGAAAACTGGGCCGGCAAGGCAGCTGGATTGGCTGAGACCCCTTGAGCGGTTTTATTTTTCCGAGTGCGGTTTTGAAGTGACATGGCAAGTAATGAGAGGAAATAATTCTGCTCATTGTTGAACAACCAGAGTACACCGTGGCAATGTGTATAACAGATGTGTGTGCGGGGAGGGATTTCTATACATGATTGTGTGCCCCAGTCTGTCTCTGAAGATGGGGAATTCAAATCGGCATTTTGATTCCTTTTAAAGGAAAGTAAGCAGGAGGAGAGCTTGAGCCCATCTCAGGGGTGTATTCAGTTGGATACCCTTGAAACATGGGGTAGCATTGCCTGCAACCTGGTTTATCAGAGAAACCATGGGATGCATGCTGATGTTCATTCCTCCAATGTATATCACACGGTTGAGTTTTATCTTCCCTTCCCCCAAAAAGAATCTTGAAAAACTTTAGGCAAAGCAAAGAACACTTCAGGGCACCATCTAGACAAGCCTAGGACTCTGGCTACCTTTGACTTGTAGCTGTGATATTAGGCCTGTCCCTTGTTTCCTGTAAAATTCATTTCATGTCTCTTCTTAATGACAAAGCCCACTCTCAGGCGCTCCTGCCTTTCCTGCACACTAAATCTCTCCCCTTCATCTGAGTTCTCCCAGCACTTTCGTCTGAAGTCAAGGATACATTATCTTATCTTTGTTCTTACTGAAGAGGCCTTCGCCAGAGGTCAAGGTTGTGCCCTTTCTCCCTTGAGAAGCCAGCAACTTCCTCTGGTCCACAGGCGTAAACTACACCAAAGATTACAACTGGCTGCATGTGAGCTACAATTCAGCCCCCAGACTTGTTATGCTTGGCTCACAGAGTTTTGGCACACACAATATATTTTTTTTAATTTGACTCATTTGCCAACATTTAAAAATCAGAAGCTTTCACACGGAAAAAAAATCCAATTTTTCAGCTTTTCTTGAAAACTTGAAAGTTTTAGCAACATTAAACCTACATTTCTACAAGATCATAATCAGCTAGAGTTGAGTAGGGAGTGGTCACTTGAGATAGGACTCTGCATTTTGCCACAGTCCCCCCCACTCCCTATTGTCCCTTGCACTGTGTCAATTGCTGTTGATCATTGAGCTTCAGAAAGTAAAGTAGGTTTTATACCCATGTCTCTTGGTCTATAATCCCAGCAACTTGGGAGGCCAAATCAGTCCTCAGCCAGAAGCAGAAGGAGTGAGGATGTGATTGCACTCTCTCATTCTTTAGCACATGTCTGCTAAGGGCTTCCTCAGTGCCCAGCCCTGACCCCGGTCCTGGAGCTGCACAGGTCAAGGGCTAGATGTTCTCCTGATTCCTTGGTAGTCCACATTCCAGGGGCACTCACACACTAAAAACCCTACTCAAAATGAGTTATCAAAGTGCCAGAGGGTCACTGACACAGTGATTTACAGCAAGGATTTATTCCCCCCAGCTCAGGTGTGGGGATTAAGCAAACACTGGAGAAAGGACGCCATAAGCAGTGGCAACGCCACATGCAAATGCAGAGATGAAAGCCCCACGTGTCTGGAGAACTACAAGAAGATCCGTATTGCTGATGGCCAGGCGTTCTAGAGACTGCATCCATGCATCCACCCACATTAGAACATAAACTCCCCATAAACATAAACTATAACTATAGTCCCCAACACATAGTAGCTGCTCAATAAATATTTGTGCAATGAATATATCCAAACATCTATCAAGAATGTTCTAGAAGAAATACTCTGCCAGGGAATTAAACACCAAACAGAACACAGACCCAGCTTTCTAGGTGCTCACAAACTACAGGAGGTGGTTACAGGTAAGGAAATGGACGGCTGCCATACAATGCGACAAATACTAAGATTTGGGAACAGCTAAAGCGAACATCTTGGCGAATCAAGTGAAAACCCTAGAGAAAGTGATGCTGGCCAGGCACAGTGGCTCACATTGTAGTCCCAAGACTTCGAGAGGCCGAGGCGGGCAGATCACTTGAGGTAAGGAGTTCACGACCAGCATGGCCAACGTGGTGAAACCCCATCTCTACTAAAACACAAAAATTAGCTTTGTCACCCAGAGTAGAGTGCAGTGATACAATTTCAGCTCATTGCCACCTGTGCCTTCCAGGCTCACCCGATTCTTCTGTCTCCCCCTCCCGAGTTGCTGGGATTACAGGCATGCACCACCACACCCAGCGAATTTTTGCATTTTTAGTAGAGACAGGATTTCACCATGTTGGCCAAGCTGGTCTCAAACTCCTGACCTCATATGATCCGGCCGCCTTGGCCTCCCAAAGTGGTGGGATTACAAGCATGAGCCAACATGCCCAGCCATCTTTTTTTTCTTTGACAGAGTCACTCAACAGCCCAGGCAGTGGTGCAATAATGGCTCACTGCAACCTCAACCTCCCAGGCTCAATCAATCCTCCCACTTCAGCTTCTGGAGTAGCTGGGACCACAGGTGCATGCCATCATGGCTGGCTAAATATTTTTATTTTTTCTGTAGAGACAGGATCTCGCTATGTTGACCAAGTTGGTCCTGAACTACTGGACTCAAGTTATCCTCCCACCTCGGCCTCCCAAAATGTTGGAATTACAGGCATGAGGCACCATCCCTGGTCAGTGTTTAGCTTTCAATCCTAAGATGTAGGTACTATTTTTATTCCCAATTCACAAATGAGAAAACCAGGTTCTCAGGTGCAAAGTACTCCCCGTACAGGTCATAGGGCTTAAATCACACAGATAACTGAGACTTGAACTCAGAACCATGAGAGCAATAGAGGCATCTTGTAGCTAGAGAAGGCAGGTAAAAAAAGGAACAGAGGAGGGTGAGGAGGCAGGTGTGTCACTTTATCTACATGCATGTCTTCCTGGCTCCTGAATGCAAACCGAGGCCTGGGTAATTAAGGTGGAATGAAGGTGGGGAGGAAGGAACAATGGGGCTCATTCTCCACCTACCTGGGTACGGTAGTTACCATGGAGACCAATCAAGGTGATGGGACTAGAGATCAAAGGCCTTGGGATTTTCTTCTCCACGCCAGCTGAAGGCTCCACTGCTGTAGCTATTAGAGAACCAGACAGAGAACACAGCTCGTTGTCTCAGTTAAAGAAGAGACAGTTTCATAGCATCTGCTTCTGAAGCTGGGGGACAAGACGGGGTCAAATATTTGTGCCCTTTAATGATTACGTTTTGTTTTCTTTTATTTTTTTAAGACCATTCTTGTCAAAAACTCAAGCAATGGATGCTCAACAGGTATGAACTAAAAAGAAAATTCTCTCTCCTAATTGGAGTCTGAGCATGGGCACTTTCTAAAAAGACACATAATCGATGGAAAGCCTTGACTGCCATTGCAAAGAAAAACTGGAAGGCTGTGGACAGAGGAAGGGAGGAGTCTTCCCTGTATACCTTTCCGTGCTTTTTGATTTATTTTTTAATTGAAAAAATGCAAACTTTAGATTAAAATAATAAATATAGCCGGGCGCGGTGGCTCAAGCCTGTAATCCCAGCACTTTGGGAGGCCGAGGCGGGTGGATCACGAGGTCAAGAGATCGAGACCATCCTGGTCAACACGGTGAAACCCCGTCTCTACTAAAAAATACAAAAAATCAGCCGGGCATGGTGGTGCTTGCCTGTAATCTCATCTACTCAGGAGGCTGAGGCAGGAGAATTGCCTGAACCCAGGAGGCGGAGGTTGCGGTGAGCCGAGATCGCGCCATTGCACTCCAGCCTGGGTAACAAGAGTGAAACTCCGTCTCAAAAAAAAAAAATAAATAAATAAATATAAATATAATTTTTAAAACTAAAAAATGTCTAATGTCTAACCAACACTTAAACATTGGTTACATATCTTATAGACCTCTTCTCCTTGTATATAGAAACATAGATATGTAACATATATGATTGTTAATCAAAGATGAAATTAATGGAGGAACTCGTATTGGTCTATGTCATACTTCTTAAAGATTTCGTGAGGCTGCACACAATGGCTCATGCCTGTAATCCCAGCACTTTTGGAGGCTGAGGCAGGAGGATTGCTTGAGCCCAGTAGTTCATGACCAGCCTGGGCAACATAAGGAGATTCTGTCTCCACAAAAATTAAAAAATTAGCCTGGCATCATGGTGCATGCCTGTGGTCCCAGCTACTCAGGAGGTTGAGGCAAGAGGATCACTTGAGCCCAGGAGGTTGAGGGTGCTGTGAGCTGTGGTCACGCACTGCACTCCAGCCTGGGTAACACAGCAAGACCCTGTCTCAAAAAGGAAAGAAAGTTTTGGGAACTTCTGTTAGATCATGATCTAGTCAATCTGTCCATGGGCAAGTAGGTCCCTACCTTTCTTTAAAGAGGGGATTTAGGATTTTACCCCTCCAGTTTTTTTACTCAGCTGTCACCCTGATCTAAAACAGAGCAGGGCAGCTCCCTGGGGATTTCAACACGAGGCCAACTCAAACCTTGAGCATTTTGACAACTGAATCAGGCAGGCCCCACAACCTGGAGGAGAGATGTGGGAGCTCTTGAATCAGACCCTTTAGCCCCAAATCTGGGCTCTGCCCTTCACCATCATGGGGACTTGGAATAAACCCCAACGTCCCCATCTCTTAAAAGGGCACCAGGGTGTCCACACCAAAGGGTATATTTTCAGAAGCAAATGAAAAACATCTGTATGCAACACCCAGCCTACCTGCCAGGCACAGGGTACACCCAGTCTACTGCCTGGCATAGAGTACATAAGCACCCAGAAAATGACTGATTTTAGTACCTTTATCACCATCGTGTTATTACTTCCTCCAGGATGACCATTAGCTAAGCCTCTTCTCATCCACCCCTCACTCAACACATCCTAATTGAGTGTCTAGTGTGTACCCATCTGGGGTCCACCCTGGACAAAGATAAAAGCTCACATCAAAAGAGACCTGTAGGCCGGGTGCAGTGGCTCACGCCTGTAACCCAGCACTTTGGGAGGCTGAGGCTGGTGGATCACCTGAGGTCAAGCGTTCAAGACCAGCGTGGCCAACATGGCGAAACCCCGTCTCTACTAAAAACACAAAAATTAACCAGGCATGGTAGTGGGTGCCTGTAATCCCAGCTACTCAGGAGGCTGAGGCAGGAGAATCACTTGAACCTGGGAGGAGGAGGTTGCAGTGAGCCAAGATCACGCCATTGCACTCAAGCCTGGGCGACAGCTCAAGACGCAGTGCCATCCCCCCGCAAAAAAGACAGGGGGGAACTATAGCCAGCATTGGCTCCAGAGCCCAGAAGTTCACATTATGCTTCTGATCTGAAGTTGGTCTAAACCAGCCCTTCCAAAAAGAAAAGAGTGGGGTAGAAGGAAACTTAACATCGAGTTCAAAGTCCCTGATATGGCTCAGGGCTATTAGGAAAAAGTGTTTGTTTTCAGGGCTCTGGAAGATGTGCCCAAAGGAGATGTTCAAGAAAAATTTTAAGGTAGATCCAGGAAGAATTTCCAGAAGCATTTGATTCACACCTAATTCTAACCCAGTGGACTCATGGGAAAATCAGTGTGGATTCAGGCTTAAGTTAAATCATTATGGCCCAGGGCAGCAGCTCACTCTGTAATCCCAGTAGTTTAGGAGGCCAAGGTGGGAGGATGGCTTGAGCCTAGGAGTTTGAGACCAGCCTGGGCAACACAGGGAGACCCGGTCTCTACCAAAAAATGTTTAAACGTTAGCTGGGCTTGGTGGTGCAAGCCTGTAGGCCCAGCCACTCAGAAGGCTGAGGTGGGAGGATCTTAAGTCCAGGAAGTCAAGGCTGCAGTGAGGCGTGATTGTGCCACTGCTCTCCAGCCTGGGCAACAGAATGAAAACAAAAAGGTAAATTATCCTACTAATAGTAATAATGATAACAATATTAGCTACTCTTTATTAAGGGTCTGTTATGTGCCGGGCTCTGTGCTAAGAGTTTTCCATGTATCATCTAATTTCATCTGCCAATAACCCAAGAGATCTACAGCAGTTGAGCCATCAGCTCAGAGAGGTTAAGGGGCTTGCCCAAGGTTACACAGTCAGTAAACACCAAGCCAGAATTCCGACTCTAAAGCTCATGCACTGAAGCTGTCTGCCGCTTACAAGTCAAAGAGAAAAGACTCTTCAAACTTCGATCATATGGACTTCCCTAAGAGACTCAGAAAACTGTGGCTCCCTTCTTCATGATTCCACAAAGGCCAGCACAAAGGACACTTGCAAAGACCGTGGGAAACCAGAAAGCCAACAGCAACAGCCTAGTGGTCAACACCCCTCGGGGTGTGCTCTGGGGCTCTGCACACAGGCTGGGCAGAGGGGCACGGAAACCTGAATCATTTCGCACATGGTGGTGGAAGACAATGGATGACATTGTGGGCCTCGGCAGCTAAACCTGAGAACCCTGGGGACCTGGCCACATCTCTCTAATCGGATCCGAAAGCTGCATTCCTTCAGTTCCCCCCAGGTTGCTGCGAATTCCTCCAGGTTATTAGGCAGGTAAGACCCGTCTTTTTGATATAAAAACAATAGGCTGCATGCGGGGCTGGGCTGAGACCTCACAGAAAATAAAACCTCAGCAGCCCAGAGCCTATCACCTCAAAAACACATCTGGAAAGCATTTTCTATTGATATAAAAATGGACTTGTGTATAATACATATGTGTATTTATGAATCTGGTGTATTAATCACAAAGGCCTCAGTGAAAACGCGTCATTCTTACCCCAGAGCCAGCCCCAACGATGAGCTTTTGAATGACTTTAGGGATGCCTTATTTCAATCAAGGTCAAAAGCTGGGTGGGGGATGTTCGTATATACACCCTCTTCTTCCCCGTTCTTGGTTCCAAAACCCCAACTAGGCCAAATTCTGTCTGTTTTTTTCTAGTGTCTTAGAGCACATACATCTGAAAGTAGAATATGCTGGTGAGGTCTGCTGATTTCGGGCTCTTCTAAAGCTCTTACTTGACGGAAAGCCAGGTTTCTTGGAAGACTGCATTTTGCAAAAGAGCTAGTTTGCATGGCTTCATTTCTTTTTTCTTCTTTTTTTAATATTTGAAGAGATTTATTCTGAACCAATGCATGGCTTCATTAAGAAAAGAACTAGCGTTAAGGAGAGAGTGGCAGGAGAGAAAGTTGTACTATGAGGGCCGCAAGTAAAACAAAGTCATTGTCAGTTTTCCACGGGTCCCACTGATCTAGGAGAAAGGGTGATGATTGTTGTCTGAGCTTTGCAGGGTCTGGTCTCTCAGCCCAGGACTCTGTATAAATAATATCATGTTCTAAAGGCCAGGCTCGGTGGCTCACGGCTGTGATTCCAGCACTTTGGGAGGCCAAGGCAGGTGGATCACTTGAGGTCAGGAGTTCAAGACCAGCCTGGCCAACATGGTGAAACTCCATCTCTACTAAAGGCACAAAAATTAGCTGGGTATGGTGGTGCATACCTGTAATGACAGCCATTCGGGAGGCTGAGGCAGGAGAATCACTTGAACCTGGGAGGTGGAGGTTGCAGCAAGCTAAGATTGTACCACTGCCCTCCAGCCTGGGCAACAGAGTGAGACTCCCTCTCAATCAATCAATCAATCAATCAAGGGCTAGGCAGTCATTCCTCAGAGTACTAAACCAATATACCCTGAGAGGCTATGCAACCTACCACACTTGTTAAGATATAATGAACAATGCAAACTCACAATCACAGAAAACTGCTGTGAATTCTCGAATCAATTACAAGCTCACTGCTTTTCATGTGAGCAACTCTGGTGTGTTCTATAGTGAAGAACAGCAAAAGGCTATTTGTCCAAGAAGGTTGGTTATTATATTAGTCAGGATGGGCTGGGTTATGATGCTGTAACAAACAATCGCAAAGTAACTGGATTAAAGCAATAAACGTTTATTTCTTGCTTTCTCTGCATTTTTTTTAAACAGCCAGGAACTCTCCTCAGCCTTGTCCATGTTCAGGGACCCAGGCTGAGATGGAGTAAGAGGTCACTATGGAAACACTGTACGTAGCTATAGCAAAAGAGAATAGTGAGTGTCACCGTGCATACCAGCTCCTAACGCTTCCATCCAACAGTGACACGTCTCACACCCACTCACCTCCAATGTCCAGTGCAAGTCACTGGGTCACTTTCAGCAACTGTGAACACAATCCTACCATGTGCCCAGAAGAAGGAAAAATGAGAAGTATTTGGTGGACAGTGCTAACAAAAATAAAAATGTAAAGAAAAACACAATAATTTTCCAAGAAGGTAAGTGGTGATTGTAAGGCCAGTTGCCTCGCCGGGAGGTCGGACACACCCTCTCCTGCACTCAGCACCTGACTCTGCACCCGGCGCCAGGCTCGGGCACTCGGCACCTAGCTCTGCCACATGGATCCCCTGGAAGGTTGCGGCTAATGCAACCCTGGCCGGCTCTGGCACCGGAAAACCCGCCCAACAACCCACCAACCAATAGCGGCCCGCCCCGTCCCAATCCCGCTACCCTGGACCCAATCAGGGCATCCAGCTGTTGCTCTTTACCCATAGCGCGACTTCTCTGGCCCCCTTTCCCCCGGACCATAGAACCTCACCTGGGAGCTGAATAAATTGGCATTTAATTTTCTTATACTGGCCTCAGTTTCCTCATTTTGAACTCGGCAATAACCCTTACAGTGATATCATTGTAAAAATAGGGCCTAACCTTTACAGAATGTTTTACAGTTTATAAAGCACTTCCATTGATATCATCGCATTTTATACCTCAAAACCATATTTCAGCATGTTACTTTTTGTTTGTTTTTAATACATTTAATTTATTCATTCAAAGAATATATATTTGGGGCTGGGTGCAGTGGCTGAGGCCTGTAATGCCAGCACTTTGGGAGATTGAGGTGGGCAGATCACTTGAGGTCAGGAGTTCAAGACCGGCCTGGCCAACATGATGAAACCCCATCTCTACTAAAAATACAAAAATTAGTTGGGCGTGGTGGTGGGCACCTGTAATCCCAGCTGCTCAGGAGGCTAAAGCAGGAGAATCTCTTGAACCCAGGAAGCAGAGGTTGCAGTGACCTGAGATTGCATCACTGCACTCCAGCCTGGGCAACAAAAGTAAAACTTCATGTCAAAATAATAATCATAATAATTATATATATACACACACACATATAGCACATAGTAGATTCCCCAAACACATATATATGTACCAGTCATTGTTCCAGATGCTGGGGGTATAGTCAGGAACAAGACAGATAATGCTCTGTGTTCTTGTAGCTTATAGTCTAGTAAGGGAGGCAAATAACAGAGCAATAAATGAACAAATATGGAATATAATTGTGATGAGAATTTAGACTCTAAGTTAGAGACCATGGGAAACCAGAAAGTCTAAAATATCACGATTATATTCCATATTTATTATTATTTCTAATTTTTATTATTCTATATTTGTTATTGTTGGAATGAAATTGGCTTATGAAATGAACCACGGACCACAAAATGTAGCATTATTATGAGAAATATTAAAGGTGCAGATGATATATTATTATGTATGTTATTTATTGTTGTTTATTATTGCTTTTTATTCAAATTCTAAGTTACTCCCCTCCATGAGTCCTGCCTCCTGGTGTTCTCAGCTTTATGTAATTCCCTCTTTCAATGTGGGTGGGACCTATGACTTGTTTCTAACCAACAAAATACAGAAACAGCGGTGGAATGTCATTTCTGGAACTATGTTACCTTATGAAGACTCTCTCTTGCAAGCAGACTCACTCTAGAGACTTTTACGAAAGTGCTCACCTCTTTTCAAACTGATTGCCCCGTTTTACATTCCCCCAGCAGTGTATGAGAGTTCCAGTTCCTCCACATCCTCACCAACACTTAGTGTGGTTAGTGTCTTTAATTCACTTGATTTTGAAGAGTCAAAGATCAGCCGGCGGAGGTGAGCGGTACTAGAACTGCCATCCCAGAGGCCCAGGATTTCTGAATTTAGGCATACTGAACTTGGTGTATTAGGGCAACACTAGCTGCTGTAACAAATTGACTAAAAATTTTAGTGGCTTCACACAATGGAAATGTATTGTTTATGCTCACCTGAAGGTCCAGGGTGGGTATTCCCCAACACGATGATTCAGAGACTTGGAATTGCTACATACTCTGGGTCTGTCACCCCCTAGGAACTCACAGTCCTCTGCAGCCATCAACTATGCAGGGAAAAAGAGGACAAAGAAGCCCCATTGCTTTTTGACATCTCTGACTCAGGAATGGTTCAGTCTCCTCATATTTTATGTGTAAGATCCAGTCACATGGCCTTAGCTGGTTGCAGAGGAGGCCCGGAACTATTGTCCCTATCTACACCATGACCTCCAAGTGACAACTCCTCACTCTGGAAATGCCGAGAGGTCACAAATGTTTGTTGGGCTTCCAGCCATTTCTGCCATGCCCAGGCTTATCTAACAGACCAAGCCCAGATGCTGACCCCAGCCCCAGGAGGACTGAGGAAGAACCACCGTTCTTGACTTCCTGATCCCCCACGGAGACCCCAGAAGGGGAGGTCCAGATCCAGATTCAGCTGGATACTGAACATTGCCAGCATAGGTTTCCCATGACTACATTCTGAGGTCTGCCCAGCCACTTCCTGCCAGCTCTCCTCACGACCTCTCGGTTCTCCCAAACAACTCTAGGGGCTTAACCACAACAATTTTACTACTCTTGACAGAACCAGCTTTTGGAGCCAAAACAACGTGTGAGCATTTTCTATTCACAGGAAAGTGGGTGGGTTTCAGCAAGCCCCCACATGGCTCCCACTGAACTCGTGTTTTAGTAAGAGCACTTGGGATAAAATCTTCCAGAGGCAGAGATTTCCAGATCCTCTGAACATGAGAAATTGACTAACAAAAAATAATATTAATAATAATAACAGTAGCTACCACTAACTTGGTACTTCCTGTGGTGCTCCACTGTGCTAAGCATTTGGTGTGCCTCTTTGATATTTCTCATAACAATGCTGCATTTCATGGCTCTTGGTTCATTTCCTACCTATGAAATTGGTTCATCAACCAACTTCATAGGTAAGAAAAACTGACACAGCCCAGTAAACTGACTTTTCCCAATGTCATTGGGCCATTAGCAGAGCCAGAATTTTTCCCAGGGCCATGCTGTTTCAAAGCCACATCTTGTTCCTCTGTATGACAGCTCTTTCCCTAAGTAGCCAGGCATCATAAGAATTTTCTCAGCCCACTCTGAGAACATCAGGAAACTCTCTGTTTGCCAACGAACTTGCCAAGACCATTGGGCATCTGTAAATGATCTGCTCCCTCAATGTCTTTGGTCAGTGTTCCGTCTGGAAGGTGTAGGATCAAAGTGAGAGGGCCCATTTAAGCAGTTGAAATGTGAGTGGAGCGAATGGTGATAGGAATGAACTGAAACTATCCTGGGTGGTAACTCAAAGGGGCTTGGAGCATAAAGAATGTGCTTTCAGACCCTGAAAGAGCCACTCATGGTGGTGGGCACCTGTCATCCCAGCTACCTGGGAGGCTGAGGCAAGAGAACCGCTTGAACCCAGGAGACAGAGGTTGCAGTAAGCCGAGATTGCACCACTGTACTCCAGCCCAGCAGAACAAGACTCTGTCTCAAAGAAAAAAAAAAAAAAATAGAAGAAAAGAAAAGAACTAAGATAAATTGGAAGATTCTTTCCTTCTCTCTAGCATCATATTCTCAGAAATTTTTCGTGTATTATTGCATTCCAACCCTTATAAACGATTGTTTTATGCGGTTTTGTCTAGTTTTATCTGTTTCTGGTGGAAGAGTTATTTTCATACAAGCTACAGTAGAACTGACTTTTGCATTGAAACCTCTTTCCATGCCTGGTTCCAACCAATCCCTATACTGTAATGGTTATGAGCCCAGAGTTGGAGCCAGCGTGCCTGAATTTAAATTCCGTCTCTGAGACCTTCTGGCTCTCAGTCTCAGACTTCTTGCTCAACATCTGTGTGCCTCCATTTCTATATAGGTGCTTTTATGGTTATTATTTATTTAATAAATGGAGGAACCAAGACCCAACATGACACCTGGCAATTTGGTGCTGAATCTAAAGCTCAGGTGTCCTAACTTCCAGCCCAAAGCATAGAGAAAAATAATGGCATGGAGATAACAGCTGTAACAGTGTGAACTCTCTAGAGCATGCATCAATAATTAATACAATGTAAGGCCAGGTGCAGTGGCTGACTCCTGTAATCCCAGCACTTTGGGAGGCCAAGGCAGGCAGATCACTTGAGGTCAGGAGTTCGAGACTAGCCTGGACAATATGCTGAAACCTCATCTCTACTAAAAATACAAAAAAAATAGCAGGGCATGGTGGCCCATGCTTGTAGTCCCAGCTACTTGGGAGGCTGAGGCACTAGAATCTCTTGAATCCAGAAGGTAGAAGTTGCAGAGAGCTGAGATCACACCACTGTACTCCAGCCTGGGAGACAGAGCAAGATTCCATCTCAAAAAAAAAAAAAAATGGAATTTGAGGCTGTAGTGAGCTATTATTGCAACACTGTACTATAGCCTGGGCAACAGAGCAAGACCTTGTCTTTAAAAAAAACAAAACGCATTTGGTTCAATTCATTCACCTCAGAGAACAAACAAACAAAAAAAAAAACACAAACAAAGAACTTGGCAGGGCATGGTGGCTCACACCGTAATCCCAACACTTTGAGAGGCCAAGGTAGGAGGATTGCTTAAGGCTAGGGGTTTCACATCAGCTTGGGCAACATAGTGAGACCTCATCTCTACGAAAAGTTAAAAAAAAAAAAAATTAGCTGGGCGTGGTGGCATACGCCTGTAGTCCCAGCTACAAGAGAGGCTGAGGCAGAAAGATCACTTGAGCATAGGAGGTTGACGGGGCAGTAAGCCATGATTGTGCCACTGCACTCCAGCTTAGGCAACAGAATGAGAGTCTGTCTCAAAAAAAAAGGAGAAAAAAAGAAAAAAAGAGAGAGAAAAAAAATTAGCCAGGCTAGATAGCACAAGGCTATCTTCCTAGCTCCATGGGAGGTTCGCTAGAGTCAAGGGTTTGAGGCTGCTGTGAGCCATGATCATGCCCATTGCACTCCAGTCTGGGTACTGAAGTGAGGCCATTTCTCTAAAATAAACAAATAAATAATTAATTACCCCCTTGATAGCGTTTGTGTCAGAGAGTAGAACAGTTGATAGAATGTGAAATCAGGTAGGTAAGTTTTGCTGGAGAAGAGAGAAGGAAAAGTCTGGAGCATTGGACTGAGGACCATGGACGGACCCTGATTAGCCAAGGTTACCAAAAACCACTCCTTCAATGATTTCCTATTTTGTCATGACCTGCATTGAGGAGGAGCTCGTTTCCTTCATCAAGTTCATCCTGAAGCCTTGGCTTAGACCTGAAACACTTGCAGAAAGATGGATAGGGGTGGGTTTCTATTTCTTTGCAGCGTCTCAACTGTCCAGCTCCCAAAGTCCTCCAAAAATGGGAGAAAGCCATGCTCCAAGACCATCCACACTATTTTCCACCAGAATCCACTCCTCTGCCCACCAACAGGGAAGTAGGAGGCCTCCCACCAGAACCTCAGTGGGTGCCAATACAATTTTGGCACCGCTCACAGCTCGCTCCGTGGTCCTGGGAAAATGACGGAACTCCTCAGCACACCCATTTCCCTATTGCCAGAACAGAAACAATAAAATCCACTTATTAGCGAGCCAGGGGAACTAATTACTTGAGCATTTATTAAGTGCTTTGAAGATGCATGTGTGAAGTGTTCACTTTTTCCCTTCCTTACCCTCAGGTTTTCCTAAGCAGGACAAGAAGTCACTAAGAGCCAAGTTCACAGATTGCATGGAAAGTTCAGGACGTTTCCTAAGGGCAAGAGTAGCCTATTAACTCTTACTTGAGTTTCAGCCAGGGCAGCACTAGGGATAAAATGAGTTTGCAGAAACTCTCACAGAAAGGGCTTGGCTCAACTCTCCTCCAATAGCAAGTCAGAAACTTTCATGGAGCTGTTCGAGTCTCTTCATTTATGTATTCAACCAGGATTTATTAACACTTTCTGTGCACCAGGGATTCTTTTGGGTGCTGAAAATATAGCAATATACAAATCAGCAACAAATGTCTTCATTCTAGAATATTCCACGGAAAGGTTAGGAGAGGACACACAGTAAACAAGAAAGACAAGTTTTATATACACACACAGAGTATGTGAGATGGTGAAACATGATAAAAAGAAAAATAAGTCAGGAAAGGCAGATTTTAAAAAAACACGAGAGTGGTGGAGAGGCGTTGCTGTTTGATGAAGGGTAGAAAGGCAAGATGGCATTTGAGTAAAATCTCAGGGAAAGAAAAGTGGGATCTATAAGGATAAATAAAGGAAGAGTGTTCCAGGAAGAGAAACCTTCATGAATAAAGGTAGGAGCGAGAGGAGCTTATCGAGAAGGTTGAATGAAGGACAGTGTGGGTGGAGTGGAAAGAATTCAGAGGGGAATAAGGAAGCGATGCAGGGAGCTGAGTAAGGGTGTGTGGAGGGGAACAAGTCATGGAAAGATGGAAGGGCATTAATATTAATACTCTGGTTTTTATCTGAGTGTAGTGTAACTGGAGGTGGACGGATATTTGGATTGATGGTGGTTGGATGATGGATGGATGGATGAGTGTTTTAGTGGATAAATGAATATTTGGATGGTAGGTGTATGTTTGTATAGATAGATGTTTGAATGGATGGAATGTTTGGATGGATGGATGGATGGATGGATGGATGGATGGATACATGTGTGCATTTGTCAGAACATTCAAAATTTCTGGTTATAACCAAATGACTCTAGTTGAGGCAGAAAATAAACGTTCAGGAAACTGGGTAGCTCATAGAATGTACAAGACATATTTGAAGCCAGGTGTTGTGGCTTATGCCTGTAATTCCAGCACTTTGGGAAGCCGAAGCAGGAGGATTGAGAGAGAGGAAGGAAGGCAGGGAGGGAGGGAAGGGGGAGGGAGGGATGCAGGGAGGGAAGGAGGAATGCAGGGAGGGAGGGAGGGAGAAAAAAAGAGAGAAGAAAGGAAGAAAGAAAGAAAGGAAGGGAGAGAGAAAGAGAAAGAAAGAAAGAAGAAAGAAAAAGAAAGAAAGAAAGAAAGAAAGAAAGAAAGAAAGAAAGAAAGAGAGAGAGAGAGAGAAAGAAAGAGAAAGGAAGGATAAAGAAAGAAAGAAAAAAGAGAAAGGAAGGAAGGAAGGAAGGAAGGTGGGAAGGAAGGAAGGGAGGGAGAGAAAGAAAGACAGTGTGAGTGGAAAGTGTTACAATTCCACTACACAGTGGTGCTGGATATCTTCCTTTTGGCTCTCTAGATCCACTCTCCACCCTTCTTCGTCCTGTTCTGTGACCAGGAGGCTTCCCTGTATGGCCTAATTCAATGTTTTCTCTTGCTCTGGCAGGAGATCAGAGAAAAGAGTTTCTGTGTTGACAAGGGATCTATGACCTGAGTCCCTTCCCTGTCAGGTCATCACAGATTGACTGTGTCTGTACCAAAGGCCACAGCTGGTCAAGAGACCTCTCCACACACTGTCTCCGCGTTCTAAAACTGCTCCCCGCTTTCGCCCATTCAGGCCTAGAGGTGGTAACATTTCCAGTCCCAGAGTACTGTGCTATTCCTCTTCCTAAACACACACTTTTATTAATAGTTCCTTTGTGAAACTCTGCAAATTCCCAGATTTGAATATGGTGTTTGTTTCTTGTTATTTCCTGTCTCTGTTGATGTAGTCATCTTTTCATGTGCAGTGCCTAGCTCAGTGTCTGCTATGTTAGAGAAATGGATGGGCAAATGATGGATGAGTGGATGGTAGATAGATGGATGTTTAGATGGATAAATGTTTTCAATTGGTGGATGGATGGATGGATGGATGGATGGATGGATGGATGGATAAAGAGATGAATGGACGGGTTCTAGAGAGCAGTCCAGATTCTTAGTTGCAACAAACTAACACTAATTGAGGCAGAAAATAAGTGTTTGGGCTATTGGATGGCTCATAGAATTTGCAAGAAGGACAGTGGGAAAGAAATAAGGGAGGCAAGGTGGTGAGAACAGCATACAATGTATTAACACAGTAATAGACAAGTTAGGATGCCTCAGGTCTCACCATCACCACTGCTGCCCACTGACCCTGGAATAAACGCTAAGTGGTTTCAATGTCACTCCAAGGTTGTTATTTCTGTCCTGGGCCGGAATATCTAATCAGCTGAGCAGTAATCACTTGACACACCCTAGCTTCTAGGGAATGGGGAGAGAAAATATGCACCACTACCCACCCTCATCTCTCCTTCAGCTTATGTAGAGATTAGAAACCATGTCTCTCCTGTTTGTTAATTTCTTCTAAATAAGAAAGATATTCAGATGTTAAGTAGCTACGCACATACAGACACACAGAGACATACAGACATACACACACACATACACACACACACATACACACAACATGGTGAAGAAATAAGTCATCCAGAATGTAGCCCACTGAAAGTATGCTTAATAAGTGGTTTTGTGAACAAGCAGCCCTTCAAAGAACATACAGGATTATAAGGCTGGTCTCTTCCCTCAGCAAGCTTTTTTACTGGCACATGAGAAAGAGCAAAAGCACAAGAAATAGACATTAGAGATCTAAATAAACCTGGTAAGTCAGAGTTACCAAAATTGGTCCCCCGCTAAACTAGTGTCTTATGATACTCCATGAGGGAAAAATGCTCCATAATCAATACTACATTCTTGACTGCCCACACTTAGAGAATCACATTAAACATTAGCACATGGCTCTGAAAAGGGCTGGGCACAATGGCTCATGTCTATAATCCCAGCACTTTTGGAGGCCGAGGCGGACAGATCACTTGAGGTTAAAAGTTTGAGACCAGCCTGGCCAACAGGGCAAAACCCTATCTCTACTAAAAGTAAAAATTAGCCAGGCATGGTGGCAGGCTCCTGCAGTTCCAGCTACTCGGGAAGATGAGACGGGAGAATTGCTTGAACCAGGGAGGTGGAGGTTGCAGTGGGCTGAGATCAGATCGCTGCATTCCAACCTAGGTGACAGAGCAAGACTCCACCTGAAAAATTTTCAAAAAAAAGCTCTGAAAAGTCTGTAGGAAAAAAAAAGAAATGTTGGATTTTCTCTAATTTCAAACAGATCTACCATGGAATTGTTTTTCATATAACAGCCCCAGCCATCACGGTTTGCAAAAGGGAAGCTGTTATCAGATGTTATACTCTGGATATAAAATGGATGGCGCAGAACCCTTTTGAAGAAAACTTCATTTTACAACATGCTCTCTCACCGTCATGGGGGGGGGCCGGCAGGAGAAAGAACCATTTCCTAGGAAGATTTGGGATGATAAGGAGATTCATATTTGAGAGATGAAGAGATTCCAGAAAAGAGATATTTGAGGAAGCACACACCTTCCTTCTTGTCCCTGCACCATCATGGAAGTTGGCAACAGTTCTTGGGGCAAGACTGAAACTCCCCAAGACCAACCCCATGTTTGTTGAAAATGCAGGCAAAAGACACAATCAAAGAGAGGCCAGTCCAACCACTCATGGAATCTTAGCTTGTTCAAATGAAAAGAACATTCATGACAAATCCAGAGCATCTCAAAACCAGGGTCCTCTTGAGTTTCAGAGCTCTGAGTTCTGTGTGTCCCACTGTCAGAGAAACTGTGACTTATACAAAATTTAACACAGGCTCTTGACTACAGGACTTCTCAGAGCATTTAATACACAATGATCGTCAATCTTCAGTGGAGGCATAGAGGATGCACATTTCCCCAATATATTTGACCGACAATCCTCCTCCCCTTTTAAATATAGGATCTATCAGAATGAGCATTCCATGGAATACACATTAATGATAGTCCAACTACCTTTTACAGATGAAGAAATGAACCCAGAAAGGGAACATGAACCTGCCTAAGTTCACACATCAAGCAGAGACAACAATGAAATTCAAGAATCCTGTCTCCTTCCAACATGCTGCATGGTAAGGAGGCCATTGTTAAATGATGTGGAAGCTTAACTCCAAGAAATGAAAGATAAAGATCTCTTTTAATTGTTATGAGGTACTTATGGATTAAGTGCCTAACAAGGGCACACACAGTGAATATTTTTTGAAAGGCAATTAAATTTGGAAAAGTTACCACCAATGGTTTAAAAGCCAATGTAGAAGGAAGAGAAGTGGTTGTGAGCAAGTGACTGTTGAGAGTTAGACAAGTATTGATTTTTGGATGGAATAATCAAAGTTTCATAAAGATTGGAAATAACCCATTCATTTTTTAATAGGTCCACCTCTATCCTCTGCCCACCAGCTCCATTCCCAATATCACTCACTGCCTTTAGCTCAGAGCCTCAGCCTCTCTCCCCAGCGCAGCTGTCACAGGCCCCAACCGTCAACGTCATCCCTGCCCAAAGGGCCTTGCTAAAATTCAAATCTGACTATGTCATTCCACATTCCCTTCAGAGCAAAGTCCAATTCCCTACTGAAGAATATGAACCCAGCAGAGATTTCAAGCCATATCTCTGATCATATGTTCCCTCTTGCCCAACACTGGGACCGTCTTACTGTCGCCCAGACTTTTCTACTTTTGTAGCTCCCTCCATGCCTTTGACTATGCTTTACACTCTGCCCACGATGCACACGCCTGTCTTCACCTGGAGAACTCCTCATCCCTCAAACCCCATCTTCCGTCCTCGCTCCTCCTTTAAGTGTCTCCATTGTCAATGGGTTGGCCCATAGTAGAGTCTACCTCACATTCATTCATTCAAAAATCAAGGGGTAGGCCGGGCGCAGTGGCTCACACCTGTAATCCCAGCACTTTGGGAGGCCAAGATGGGTGGATCACGTGAGCTCAAGAGTTCGAGACCAGCCTGGCCAACATGGTGAAACTCCGTCCCTACTAAAAATACAAAAATCAGTAGCGGTGTGGTGGCATGTGCCAGTAGTCCCAGCTACTCGGAAGGCTGAGACAGGAGAATTGCTTGAACCTGGGAGGCGGAGGTTGCAGTGAGCCGAGATCATGCCACTGCCCTCCATCCTGGGTGACAGAGCAAGACTCCAACTCAAAACAAACAAAAAAGAATTCAGGGGTTCATTAAATACCTGCTCTGTGCTAGTCACTGTTCTGGGGGCTGGGGAAACAGAAGTGAACAGGAAAAACAATGTCCCTGATTGCATAGAATTTAAAATCAAAATCCCAGCTACTCAGGAGCCTGAGGCGTGAGGATGGCTTAAGACCAAGAGTTTGACCCTAGACTGGGCCACATAGCAAGACCCTATTTCTTTAATAAATAAATAAACTTTTAAAAAGAATTTAAAATCTATTGAATAAAACCAATCAACAGGTAAAAAATCAAATAAGCTATTTCAATCTCAAAAAGAAAAAAAAACCTCAGCAGTCATGCTGTATGTGTAAAAGCACAGTCCAGCTCCCTGACTATGCCACTTCTCAGCCTCCCAGGAGGGCATCCACAGGAAAGAGTAGCAGGCTAGGCATCACAAGAAGCTGATCTGGGAGTCAGAGCTTGTGGCAGAGCCTGGGGCAAGTCCCTGAGCTCCTTTGGTGCCACAGCTCCTCCCCTAGGGCAGAAAATATCAAGGTTAATAATGTGCTCAATAAACTGCAGGCTGGGGTGGAGTGGGGGCCAGAGATCATGATTATTAAGCTCTGCCTGATACCAGGATGAAAGGTCGTCTATTAAAGGAGTAGTGCTATTAGGGCGGAGGTGGGGCAGGTCCTGCCTTTAGCCAGTGGCTGCAGAAGGCCTGGGGATCCTTTACATGAAAGTGCCGCTGTAAAGGCAAGCTGTGATTAATCAAAACTGTCATTAGCCCTCACATTACCAGCTTGCCAGGCCTTTGCCCGGGGGGACCAGCTTGTAAAATCACTCTCCAATGCACCCTGAAGAAAATCTCATGGTCCTAACCCTAAATGACCCCAGCCCTTGTCCACCATTCAGATCCCTATACACCAGGAGGAGCTGAGCACCTCCTGTATGACAAGAACGTCCCACAAATGGTATCCAATATGCTGTTGTGGCAACAACATGTTGGATACCAACGCTATTGTCCCATTTTACAGGTCAAGAAACTGAAACCCAGAAGGATGAGGTGACAGCTGGCATGTGACAGAGCCACAATTCAATCCCAGACTTCCTGATGTCAAGTCCAGAGCTCCTTCTACCATGCTCTTTCCTAACTCACTGTCCCCTGACCAGGGAAGATTCTTTGTGTTTATTTGTGTGTTTGTTTGTTTGTTTTGTTTTGAGACAGAGTCTCACTCTGTCGCCCAGGCTGAAGTGCAGTGGTGTGATCTTGGCTCACTGCAGACTCTGCCTCATGGGTTCAAGTGATTCTCCCACCTCAGCCTCCCAAATAGCTAGGATGACAAGCCCCCACCACCACGCCTGGCTAATTTTTGTATTTTTCATAGAGACAGGGTTTCAGCATTTTGGCCAGGCTGGTCTCGAACTCCTAACCTCAAGCGATCCGCCCACCTTGGCCTCCCAAAGTGCTGGGATTACAGATGTGAGCCACCGCTCCCGGCCTGTTTTTTGTTTTTTTGAGACAGGGTCTCACTCTATTGCCCAGGTTGGAGTGCGGTAGCACAATCGCAGCTTGCTGCATTTTTGAACTCCTGGACTCAGGCCATCCTTCCACCTCAGCCTCCCGAGTAGCTGGGACTACAGGCATGCACTACCATACCTGGCTAGTTTTACATTTTTTTGTAGAGACTGGACTCACTATGTCGTTGAGGCTGGCCTCAAACTTTCAGACTCCCGTGATCCTCCTGCCTCAGCCTCCCAAAGTGCTGGGATTATAGGTGTGAGCCTCGCACCCAGCCCCAGGGAAGGTTTTAGGGCAGCAGCTAAGATATAGAAAGAAAAGAAAAACCACCAAGAGAATCTTGGCTTCAAACGATCATTTCTTCCTTCCTGCTTTCTCTAATAAATTTGTCTTCATTGCTCCAAGGACCTTCCAGATTCTTCCAGATTCTATAGAAACATTGTGGATGTTTCTGAAGAACACAGCATGGTAGCATTCCATCAGTCTTCAGAGGGACAACATTTTAGAATGTTCAAGGGCTGAAAAGAAGGTGAGTCTTTGTAGAAATTCAGGAAATATTGAGAATTTTCTTCAAGCTGTGATTGTCCTCAACTACAAACCTACTCATCACCTGTCCCAAGGCTTCCAAAGCTATTAGGAGCATTCTTTAATAAGAGTCATGCTACCTGGGATTTTAGGTAGGATTTCCCAGATCTTGAGAACCTTGCTTCAGTTTTCCCAACTGCATAATGGGAACAACTAACTTCTTTAAGATTATGAGAAAACACGTTTTGTTCTCTCTTTTAATCTCCCCTTGTTAATCGCATCAAGCTAGAAGTACTTAGCCAGGGCTTTCAGGAATCATGCATCCATTCACTCAACAAATATTTATTGAGCACTCGTATTATGTCTAGTGCTGCTTTTGACCCTGAAGAGAAAGGCATATACATATATCTATGTGCAGAGAATCCCTAGCTTTCTTTGGATTCTCCAAGAGTTCTGTGAACCAAAGTTAAAAAGCCACAGGGCTAGGATATTACGAGGTGAAAAAAAAAAAATACCTCTATTTCTTGGGGTATGTTTTCAAAGTAACATTTTCAATTTATTTAATCCAACTAATAGTTCCTATGTTCCCATCCACTCACCAGTGTGCTAAGACATGGCCACATAAATTCCTTCTGACACACAGGCATTATGTGTCCCTGTCCCAGCTTCCTCCTCCTGCCATTTCTCCATCTATAAAATGGGATTAATGATAATCCCCAAGGATAGCATCACATTAATGTGCTGAAGAGACGAAGGTCCTTTGAGCTCCCTGAAAAAGGATGGAGCCAGGAGCTGCGGAGGCTGAAATGTAGCTGCTGCCTGTGAGAATGTAAGTTTCTTTCCTGCTCATGAGAGCCCAAGAAGTATCAAAGGACAGTCCAGCCCCCTGGGGTGAAGCCTGAACAGGCGTTGGAAAGGGGCAAGATTCCAGATTTATGGACCCAAGCGAGAGAGGAGGTCATGCACATGTGTTTACCTCCGGGTCACTGGTTCCAATGCAGCCTGGCAGATCTCAACTGAAAGTTACTGCCATCTGCTCCATGACCTCAATCCATTTGCTACCATGCACATTGTAACTGGCAGCCCCAGCGGGCAGGCTGGCACCAACCGAGACTGAAAATGGGTCATTCCCAAGAGCCCCAAGGCCGGGCCTGGGCCCTGGAGTGGGGCAGGGGGCGAGCAGAGAGGGACCTAGAAACTCCATCCACAATAATAGTTGTAAGAGTAATGTGGGTGGAGTTCTCTTTCTCTAGGAAGTTTCCAGACT
The DNA here is from genome assembly GCF_001604975.1 of Cebus imitator. Taxonomy (NCBI): domain Eukaryota; kingdom Metazoa; phylum Chordata; class Mammalia; order Primates; family Cebidae; genus Cebus; species Cebus imitator. Next base: position 3,666,762 of record NW_016107374.1, on the reverse strand, counting down.
CTCCACTGTTCTTCAGCTAGGGATCCCAGCAAGCCAGGCCACATACATTCCGTATAACATCCCCACTCACAGAAACCAGGTGTCAGACAAATCAAAACAGAGTATCATGGGATATATGGTCAATTTCACATGATAACGACAGCTTTTTATTAAGGACCTACAGTGTGCCAAGCAAGAAGTTCAGCTCACGTCCAGTGTTACTTCATGCCATTATCAGCCCCTACGCAGGAAGCATGCACTCTTCCCTTCAATTTACAGATGAGGAAACCGTTGAAGGTCACACAGCACTGGGTGGCAGGCCAGGATTTGAACCCAAGACTGTGAGGAGTTACCGTTTAATGGGTATGGCGTTTCAGTTTAGAATGATTAAAAAAATCAAATTCTAGCGATGGATGGTGGCGATGGTCAATGTGGATTTACTTAATGCCACTGAACTGTGGAGTTAATAAAATGGGGCCGGGCATGGTAGCTCATGCCTGTAATCCCAGCACTTTGGGAGGCTGAGGCAGGCAGGAGGTCAGGAATTCAAGACCAGCTTGGCCAACATGCTGAAACCCTGTCTCTACTAAAAATACAAAAATTAGCCACGCATAGTGGTGGGCGCCTGTAGTCCCAGCTACTTGGGAAGCTGAGGCAGGAGAATCGCTCGAACTTGGGAGGCAGAGGTTGCAGGAAGCCAAGATCATGCCACTGCACTCCATCCTGGGTAACAGAACGAGATTCAGTCTCTCAAAAAAAAAATAATAATAATAATTAAAATGAACTTTGCTCTCAAACTAAAACTGCTCTAAAAAATAAAGTCAAGGCCAGATGCCACAGCTCACACCTATAATCCCAGTAATTTGGGAGGCTGAGGTGGGAGGATAGCTTTAGGCTGGGAGTTCAAGACCAGCCTGGCCACAGGAGCAAAATCTTGTCACTACAAAAAATAAAAATAACAAAACTAGCCAGGCATGGCAGTGCACACCTGTAGTCCCACCTACTGGGGAGACTCAGGCAGAAAGCTCTCTTGAGCCCAGGAGTTTAAGGTTGCAGTGAGCTATGATTGTACCACTGCACTGCAGGCTTGGGAGCAGAGCAAGACCTTATCTCTAAAAATATATATTTAAAAAAATAAAGTCAAATAAATGTTTTAATGGCATCAAAATGATAACATTTGTTATGTATATTTTGCCACAATATGATTAATTAATTAATTATCATTCTCTATCAAGTGGTCCCCAGTTCATATCCAAGTGCCCTCTCCTGACTCCAAAAAAAGATAACATTCTCAAACTCCTGGCCTCAATGATCTTTCTGCCTCAACCCCACAAAGCATTGGGATTATGGGCATGAGCCACGCCATTCCCGGCCTAAGCAAGATGTCGTTCTCAAAGGAAAAATGAAGTGTACATTCCCTTGGGACCCAGTGAATCCGTCTAGCCAGAGACAATTCCATATGTGTACACAGGAAGACATCAAAGAAGCTTAAATGCAGGACAGTTTGTGATAATGAACAATTGGAAATAACCTACATGCCTGCATGACATGCAAAGGGAAATAGCTAGTAAACGCAGTGAATCCATTCAGTGGAATTCATTCCATTCAATGGAATGCTATACAGCAGAGGAAACATGATGAATTTGGTATTACTAATAGGGAAAAGTCTCTCAGGAATGTTGTTCAGTAAATAACAACAATAGGTTACAGAAGTATGCATACGATATGAATATTTACAATTTATCTGAAAATACTAACACACACACCAATAACGTACCATTTATTTTCTGTGCGTGTGTGTGTGTGTGTACAGTCAGTTCTGCTACAATGCTTGTTTTGAAAACACAAATTTCAGCCGGGCGCAGTGGCTCATGCCTGTAATCCCAGCACTTTGGGAGGCCAAGGCAGGTGGATCACTTGAGGTAGGGAGTTTGAGACAGCCTGGCTAACATGGTAAAACCGTCTCTACTAAAAATACAAACTTAGCGGGCATGGTAACAGGAACCTGTAATCCCAGCTGCTTGGGAGGCTGAGGCAGGAGAATCACTTGAACCCGGGAGGCGGAGGTTGCAGTGAGCCAAGATCACACCACTACCCTCCAGCCTGGGCAACAGAGCGAGACTCCATCTCAAGAAAAAAAAAGAAAAGAAAAGAAAACATAAATTCCCTCCAATGTGATTGATATATTCAGGAATAATTTGAGCATAACCAAATTGTGTGTTTGTTATGCATAATTTTATTCAAAAGAAACACTGGATGAATGCAGAAAACTGCACCCAGCTGAACCAAGCCACATAGGAATACACAATCTAAACAGGCTGCAAACATCCACCAGCTGCCTGGGTTTTCTCTGCGAGCTATGAACCCCACCCATCCACACCTGGTGTCACAACTTTAAGATTTCAGACTACTTCCCTCACCACTTTCCAAGAACTCACAAACGGAAACCCTTCTGACGCCTACTTGCACAAACAAACTTCCTAACCTTTCCAAAGTACCATTTTTATTGCAGCATTTACGTATATTTTTATATTTTTAGCCATTTAACATGTGTAAAATTGTGCTATTATTGTTAGTAGATTTCTATCTTTTTATGTGTCACTGACAAAGTTTTTGAGTGCTGTCCCCTTCCCTATAACTTTTCTTTTTCCTTTCTTTCTTTTTTTTTTTTTTTTT
>NW_016107374.1:3659703-3664057 GCF_001604975.1 Cebus imitator | reverse complement strand
TTTTTTTTTTTTTTTTTCGAGACAGACTCTCACTCTATCATCTAGGCTGGAGTGCAGCGGAACAATCTCAGCTCACTGCAACCTCCACCTCCCAGGTTCAAGCGATTCTCCTGTCTCAGCCTCCCGAGTATCTGGGATTACAGGAGATCGCCACCACTCCTAGCTAATTTTTTTGTGTTTTTAGTAGAGATGGAGTTTTACCATGTTGGCCAGGCTGGTCTCAAATTCCTGACGGCAAGTGATCTGATCATGCCTCTTCCTCCCAAAGTGCTGGGATTACAGGCGTGAGCCACCTTGCCTGGCCACCCTATGACTTTTAATGTGTGATTTTGCCTAGTGCTTTGATTTGAGTTATTATAGCAGAACTGACTGTATAACTTATTTTTTGCCTAAAAAGATACTAGATATATTGTTATACACACACATATATTTTCATGAATGTGTGTATGGGGGTGGATAGAGTCCACATTAATAAGCTGACAGCAGTCAATCAATTTATCATCAGGGATGGAGAGATTGGAGGAGGTGGCTACAGAGATTTTAGTCTTTATATAGGTTTAATATTTTTTTAAGGAGAGTTTTTAAGTCAGGTCTTAACTGTATAGCTACATTTTTAATTGTTTTAGAAAAAAGAATGCACTATCTGTACATTCACATTCACAACACCATTCACAACAGCCAAGAAGTGGAAATGTGCCCATTGATGGATAATGAATGACGAGATCATGATAGATCCACGCAATGGAATAGGACTCAGCGTTAAAGAATAAGAAAAGCCTGTCACATGCCACAAGGATGGACCTTGAGGACATTATGTTAAGGCAAAGAAGCCAGTTACAAAAAAATAATAATAGTAACTTTTTTTTTTTTTTTGAGACAGAGTCTCACTCTGTCACCCAGGTGGAAGTGCAGTGGTGCGATCTCAGCTCACCGCAACCTCCACCTCCTGGGTTAAAACAATTCCCATGCCTCAGCCTCCCGAGTAGCTGGGATTACAGGAGTGCACCACCATACCCGGCTAATTTTTGTATTTTTAGTAGAGACGAGGTTTCACCATGTTGGCCAGGCTGGACTCAAACTCCTGGACTCAAGTGATCTGCCCACCTCAGCCTCCCAAAGTATTGGAATTACAGGCAGTAGCCACTGTGCCCTGCCTCACTTACTTTTTTAATAGCATCTGCCCTAATGCATGGGAGGTGGTATCTTTTGTGGCTTTGATTTTTGCTTTGTTTTGTTTTTGAGATGGAGTCTCTCTCTGTCTACCAGGCTGAAGTGCAGTGCTGACATCTCAACTGACTGCAACCTCTGCTTCCCAGGTTCAAGGGATTCTCATGCCTCAGCCTCCCAATTAGCTGGGATTACAGATGTGCGCCACCACACCCAGCTAATTTTTGTGTTTTTAGTAGAGACAGGGTTTCACCATGTTGGCCAGGCTGGCCTCAAACTCCTGACCTCAGGTGATCCGCCTACTTCAGCCTCCCAAGTGCTGGGACTACAGGCGTGAGCCACTATACCTGTCTAACAACTACTTTTTCTGCAGGGTTGTTAAATTAAGGTAAAAAAATAAAAAAACAAACAAAAAAAACAAAAACTGTATGATTCTACTCTACATGGCAGCTAAAGTAGTCAAATTCATAAGAGACAGAGAATAGAATGGTGGTTACCAGGAGTGTGGGGAAGGAAAGAATGGGGAGTTAGTATCTAAAGGGTACAGAGTTCCTGGTCACAGTGGCTCATACCTGTAATTCCAGAACTTTGGGAGGCCGAGGTGGGTGGATCACCTGAGGTCGGGAGTTCAAGACCAGCCTGACCAACATGGAGAAATCCTGTGTCTATTTAAAAATACAAAATCAGCTGGGTGTGGTGGTACATACCTGTAATCGCAGCTACTCGGGAGGCTGAGGCAGGAGAATCGCTTGAGCCTGGGAGGCGGAGGTTGAGGCGAGCTGAGATCACACCACTACACTCCAGCCTGGGCAACAAGAGTGAAACTCCGTCTCAAAAAAAGAAAATGGTTAAGACGATAAATTTTATGTCATGTGTTTTTTTAACCACAAACTTTTTAAAGGGAGGATCCACAGTAACAAACCAATATACCACATTGATTGCATAGATAAAGCAACTTATGCGAAGGTTACACAAAAAGATATGGAATAACCCATTCTTTGCAGCTTCTAAAACAATAATTTGTGCCATATGAGCGAACAAATGCTAGCTGGTTAAGGCTGGTTAGTGGGCCTATTGGGCCGGTTGGCTGATTGACTGGAGAGGCACAAGGCCCCATCCAGAGGCCTAACATGAGCACAGAGTCAGGAGGGTGCCATAAATAACACGTTAACGACATGACTGTTCGCAGGGCCAGGAATTCAGCAGGCCCCGCATTGCCTTGCCCCTTTTGAATTCACCATGAAACCAGATCCCGCCTGCCTTCTACCAAGAAGGTGCCCGGAAAATCTGCAACCCAGCCACACAAGCGGGAGAAGCTCCGGGCCCCAGGGCTGCAGGTCAGCCAGGGCCTCCAGCCCCCCGTCCTGTTCACCACCCACAGATGCCCCTGCCAGCTGCTCCCGGAGAGAGGCCCAGAGCTGAAATGGCACGCCTGTGTGCGTGCCGCATAGCGGAGGACAATTTTGGCAGGCCTCTATGGGAAGCTTGCGGAACACCTGCCTCTGGGGTGTGTGGGGGCTGACCCTCTGCAGGGCCCCCACTTTCCCAGGGCCCTAAGTGATCCTCAGACGTGCCCTGGGCCCCAGCCACCGCTTTCAGCAACAATCAGAGTAATGGCCCGCATCTGCTCCACTGATGAGTGGGTGGGTCAGGGAGACAGCATTTCCAAGCACTTGTGCTTCCAGGATCTCAGAGCAGCCGGGGGAGGAAAGGCAGCTCCAGCCAGCTCTGTCCCTGCCAACACGACTGGGAAGCGCCATCTCCTCGCTCAGAATCACTTTTCCCACCTCTTGGCCCACTCACACAACCTTCAAAAGCTAGCTAATATCTCCTTCTCTAGAGAGCCTCCCTCCCGTGAGTCCAGGTCGGGAGCCCACCTCTATCCACGGCCGTGGAGGTAAGAAGCCCTGCTGGTTGGATCCTCCTTGCCCAGTTCGCTTCCTGGCTTAGGGGTGGCTGCTTAACTCAAACTAAACAACAAAGGAAGGAGGACAAGTCCCCCTTAGTGTGAAGCTGTGGAGCTGGAAGTCTAGAATCAAAGGATCTGGCCACGCGAGAGGCTGGTGGATCACTTGAGGCCAGCAGTTCAAGACCAACCTGGCCAACATTGTGAAACCCTGTCTCTACTGAAAATACAAAAATTAGCTGTGTGTGTTGGTGCACACCTGTAACCCCAGCTACTCCAGAGGCTGAGGCAGGAGAATTGCTTGAAACCAGGAAGCAGAGGCTGCAGTCAGCCAAGATCACACCACTACACCCCTGTCTAGGCAAAAGAGAGAGACTCTGTCTCAGAAAAAGCAGGGGGAAGAGGAGGAGGGGGAGGAGGAGGAGGAGGAAGCAGAAGGAGAAGAAGAAGGAGGAGAAGAAAAGAAAAAGTAAAATGGCTGATTTTATGTTAAGGGAATCTCGACTCAATAAAAGAAAAAATTTTCCAGATTTTCAAATCCATCTCTAATTCCTCCTATTTTTAGACCCCCAAACACCATTTTCCTGTGGGTTTTTTGTTTTTGTTTTTGTTTTTTTTCTGAGTACGGGGTTTCACCATGTTGGTCAGGCTGGTCTTGAACTCCTGACCTCAGGTGATCCACCCACCTTGGCTTCCAACGTGCTTGGATTACAGGTGTGAGCCACTACGTCCGGCCCATTTTCCTGTTTTATAGTTGGGGAAATCAAGACCCAAAGAGGAAACAGAAGTGGCCTCTGCTGTTAGATTTGGAGCTAGAGTCTCAGTCCCTGACTCCCCATCCAGTGCTCTTTCTGTCTGTGATGCGTCTTGGGCTTCATCCTGCTCCCGACCAGCTGTGTCCCCTGCCCAAGTTTTCTCTCTTGAGCCTGTTTTGTTATATATAAAATTGAAGGCTTGAGCAAGACATAATACCTTTCATATAATTTATGGGAGCGTCTGGATGGCCACTATTTTCACTCTAATAGTTCGTTTTACCGTGTACAAGAAAGTAAAGAAAATTGGCGGGTGCAGTGGCTCACGCCTGTAATCCAGCACTTTGGGAGGCAAGGCAGGAAGATCACCTGAGGTCAGGAGTTTGAGACCAGCCTGGCTAAAATTGTGAAACCCCATCTGAACTAAAAATACAAAAAAATTAGCCGGACATGGTGGTGTGCACCTGTAATCCCAACTACTTGGAAGGCTGAGGCAAGAGAATCGCTTGAACCTGGGAGGCGGAGGTTG
>NW_016107374.1:3655343-3659498 GCF_001604975.1 Cebus imitator | reverse complement strand
CAATGGCGCGATCTCGGCTCACCGCAACCTCCGCCTCCTGGGTTCAGGCAATTCTCCTGCCTCAACCTCCTGAGTAGCTGGGATTACAGTCACGTACCACCATGCCCAGCTAATTTTTTGTATTTTTAGTAGAGGCGGGGTTTCACTATGTTGACCAGGATGGTCTCGATCTCTTGACCTCGTGATCCACCTGCCTCGGCCTCCCAAAGTGCTGGGATTACAGGCTTGAGCCACCGCGCCCGGCCTAATGTTTTCTTTTTTAAAACAACTTTCATGGGCCAAGAGCGGTGGCTCGCATTTATAATCTCAATGCTTTGGGAGGCCAAGGAAGGCGGATCACTTGAGACCAGAAGTTCAAAACCAGCCTGGCCGACACGGTGAAATCCAGTGCCTTAAAAAAAAACACAAAAATTAGCTGGACATGGTGGTGCACATCTGTAATCCCAGCTCCCTGGACGACTGAGGCATAAAGATTGCCTGAATCCCAGAGGTAGAGGCTACAGTAGCCGAGATCACGCCACTGCACTCCAACCTGGGTGACAGAGCAAGACTCTGTCTCAAAAAAATAATAATCATAAAAAATAAAAAACAGATTTTTCGTGAATACTTGCTTTCCTCTAAAAAAATAATTCTTGCATTTGCCACACGAAAGCTAGAGAGCTTGACTCTGTCTGTATCCCTTATTGGTGGGAAAAACTCATGTGTGCAGGCCTTAAAATAGATGTTTGTTTATTTTTTTAAGTGAGTTGCTTTAGAGGAAAATATGAAGAGAGTAATCCTACAGGTGGTGTAATCATGGAAAAAAAGAGCTAAGAAAGAACGTGGCTGACTGAAGTTCAGGACTTGCTGGGTGGCAGCTGTGACATTCTAGGAGCCCATGACAAGTCTTGGGCTTCCCCTACCCCCTGGCATGGCTATTTAGGGTTCCAACCTAAAACATGCCCGTCGGAATTGGCAAGGAGACAGGTGGGGCCTTACAGGGACCCTCACTCGGGGAAACATGTGAAGCTTTGTCTCCTAAGAGCCCCAAGCTCCACACCACAGTGGCTCAGCACCCTCAGGCTCCATCCATGGTCTGCCCAGCCCCCTCATTAGCTCCCGGCCCCTGGTTCCTCCTCTACTTCCCCAGATATCTACGTGGTGACATCACCCTCCAAGTCCAAGCCCTCGGCCAGCCAGCTGCACCTCGGAGAAGGGACTTTGAGGGAAGGACATAGGTATAACCTCTCCAGGGGGAAGTGTCTATACTTAAACCGTGCCCCAAAAAAGTATTTAAATTGAAGCCCAGAGGCATACCTCTCGGATCGTGGTATTTGAGGCCATGTGACAGGTGGCAGAGGGAGACATTTTTGGACGGTGGGGGGCTTGCCAACATCTTTTGAGCTCACCCCCAGGCAGCTGCTGAGTCCCGCATTTGGACAGGCACACGGTAGTTTTTCTGGGCAACTTCATCTAGGGGGTGGACAAGTTCAGCCCGGCTGGGCTGGCAGGAGGCTCTCAATGCCTCCAAATCAGTCTTCCAGGGAGCTGGGATTACAGATGTGCACCACCATGTCCAACTAATTTTTTTTTTTTTTTTTTTTTGAGACACTGGATTTCTCTATGTTGGCCAGACTTGTTTTGAACTTCTGGCCTCAAGTGATCCACCTGCCTTGGCCTCCAAAATTGTTGAGATGATAGCGCGAGCTGCCGCTCTCAGCTCAGAAATTACCTTGCTACACACTTTCTGCACAGGAAGCTCCACCAGGCATCTGATGGAGCTGGAAGACTGTAGACGTTGGTGTTGAATAGATCTGAGTCTGAATTCTGCCTCTTTCTCTGGCCAGCTGTGTGGCCATGGGTGTGGCCCTGCGCCCTGGGTCTCAGGCTCCTGCCTACAGCAGGAGGTGAATAATTCCAGCCCTTGGGCTTCCATTTGAGAATGACCAAAATGCGTGTCCACAGTAGGTGGCACATTTTAGGTGTGGGTAAGCAGTGAATTATTTTAAAGAAAAGGTGAATTTTCTTTTAGCCCATCAAACTATGGCTTGGGAACTAAAAAGAAATGTCAACCAACAAAATAGAATCTGTGTATACGTATATTTGGGGATGAGGGATGAAAACATGAGTCGACTGGGAAAGAGAAGTAAACATTGCTTCAGACCAGGCTCAGCGGCTCATGCCTATAATCCCTATGTTTTGAGAGCCCAAGGCAGGAGGACCACTTGAGGCCAGAAGGTTGAGACCAGCCTGGGCAAACATAGTGAGACCTCATCTCTTCCAAAAATTTTAAAATTAGCTGGGGATGGTGGTAAGCTATAGTCCCAGCTACCCAGGAGGCTGAGGCAGGAGAATGGCTCGAGCCTGGGAATTCAAGCCTGCAGAGAGCCGTAATCATGTCACTGTACTCCAGCCTGGGGGCAACTGAGTGAGCCCCTGTCTCGAGAGAAAGAAGGAAAGAAAGAAAGAAAAGAAGAAAGGAAGGAAGGAAGGAAGGAGGGAGGGAGGGAGGGAGGGAAGGAAGGAAGGAAGGAGGGAGGGAGGGAGGGAGGAAGGAAGGAGGGAAGGAGGAAGGGAGGGAGGGAAGGAAGGAAGGAAGGAAGGAAGGAAGGAAGGAAGGAAGGAAGGAAGGAAGGAAGGAAGGAAGGAAGGAAAGCTTTCCTCCAAATACATTTTTTTTGTGATGGAGTCTCGCATTGAAGCCCAGGCTAGAATGCAGTGGTGCAATCTCAGCTCACTGCAACCTCCACCTCCGAGGTTCAAGGGAGGTTCTCCTGCCTCAGCCTCCCAAGTAGTTGGGACTACCACCATGCCCCGCTATTTTTTTGTGCTTTTGGTAGAGACAAGGTTACAATATGTTGGCCAGGCTGGTCTCAAACTCCTGACCTCGTGATCCGCCTGCCTTGGCGTCCCAAAGTGCTGGGATTAAGGGTGTAACAAATACATTTTTATACCTTTGGTTATTGAAACAGGCAACATTATTACCTACTCCGAAGACGAAACTTACAAACATACATGATGCAGGATAGTAGCCTAATGTCCGCATCATTCCCGCACCCCGCCCCCGCCATGCACACACCCCCCACCCCGTCCCCACCCCCAATTGCAAACAAGGGCATTTCTTTGTGTCTCCCCTTAAGGCAGTTTGTAAAGAGCCAGAGTAAAACGCAAAAACAGGACAAACAAGCTGTCGGACTTCGCCAAGCAACTGGCCTCCCCATTGCTAATTAAGTTAATCCGGGTGGGTTTTTCTTTTCTTTTCTTGCCTGATTCCCTCCTGCAGAATCAGCAGGAACACCAAAGAGAAATGTTCATGGTAACCCGCCAAGCAGGCCTTCTCTTCAGCTGACAAGATGCATTAACGCCACAGAGAAGGGAAACTTCCCCCAACACACCACACGAGTAATAAAAAACCTATTTTGTTTTCAGCTGACCACACAGCCCATGTGCCAGGGTAAATAGATCTCCTTTCTGCGGCTTTCCACCCGCTTTTCCTCCACCATCCCCACCCTCTTTCCATGTTTGGGGAGTTTTGATATGTCATAACATTGTGTCTGTTTATCTGAAATATTTCCACTCAAAATGCCTGTTTGCTCAACCAGACTGACATGTTGATATAGCTCCCGACAGCTGAGTGACTCCGATTGAAATAAAATGTAAAGTAAACACATTTGCATACAGTTTATATACAGGCTGGCTCTGAGGAAGTAGAGAGATTGAAATCGGAATTTCTATCTTCTACCACCCCGGCCTTCTGCCTTCAGGGACCCTCCCTTCTTTTTTCCAGCTCTCTGTTCCTGAAATGCCTCCTAAGTCATAGGCTCAGCCTGCCTTTGGGAATCCAAAAAACGTCCTTTCTAGTTTCTGCCTGATCTAGTTTCTTCCCTTCCTCGACGGGTGCATTGGAAGGCCTGAGTAATTTTGTTATGAGATCTGAGAGCATGAGCCCAGGCGAATCCAAACAAATGAGCTGTGTGTGTTTGAGTGGACTCCATCCTTCTTTGAGCCTCTTTTTGTGAAATGAGGGAGTTGCACTCAAATTGATCTCTTGGAGATTTCCAGTGTTGAACCTTCGAGTATCCTCTCTCAGATACTCAGCAACACCGCACTTTAACCTTTAAAGGCTGAGCTGTCCTAGCACACAGAGACTAAGTTATCTTTTTTTTTTTTTTTTTT
>NW_016107374.1:3649280-3655097 GCF_001604975.1 Cebus imitator | reverse complement strand
CTCGAATACTATTCCATTGTATGGATGTGCCATACTTTCTTTCTTTCTCCTTCTTTCTTTTTCTTTCTCTTTCTTTCTTTCTTTCTTTCTTTCTTTCTTTCTTTCTTTCTTTTTCTTTCTCTCTGTCTTTCTTTCTTTCTTTTCTTGCTTCCTTTCTTCCTGCCTTCCTTCTTCTCCCTCCCTTCCTCCCTCCCTTCCCTCCTTCCTTCCTTTTGTTTTTGGAGACAGGGTCTCACTCTGTTGCCCAGGCTAGAGTGCAGTGACATGATCACAGTTCACTGTAACCTCCAATACCTAGACTCAAGAGATCCTCCCATCTCAGCCTCCCAGGTAGCTGGGACTACAGATGCACACCACCCGTCCAGCTAAATTTTTTAAATGTTTTCAGCTTCCCACTAAAGCCAGCCAAGGCTCATTTCTTAGTTTCCCCTTGTCCTTAGGAAATGGAGCTCCACCTAATTCCTCACTCCTTCTCACCAGTTTATAAGGGAATCCTAAGGCAGCACTCAGAAAATCCAGGAATAGCAATACCTTGTATAAGTCTCAGTCTTATGCTGGTGGCAGACAAGACTAAAAGAGGCAGCACTTTCTTTCTCTAAGCATCACACAACCTCAGAATCCTACTCAACACAGCCGTCCCAGTAGCTAACACACTGATTAGAGTTGGCTTTCCAGATGCAACTCATTTCTCACCTCTGGTCTAATCCAGTGGCTTCTAGAGTGGGGTCCCTAGAGCAAGAGCAGTGCTACTCAGGAGGTCTTTGGTGGGATCCAAGACTCCGCGTTTCTAACAAGCTCCTGGGTGGTCAGTGCTGCTACTTGAGGACCACACTTTGAGTAGCCAGCCTGTGACCCCCGTAACCTACCCCTCCAAATCTGCCAGCCTCTCAGATGCCCATTTGCAGATTCACTTTTGTTCCTCATCCTTGTCAGACAGCCTCAAGACTACAATAAACTGGGCCTGACCGCCACGTGGGTACATTTCAAAACAGGTATTGACACACACCGCAAAGAAAAGGAGTATCAGAGCACAGAATTTGCTTAGAGAAACCCAAACGCTGTGAAAGGGCTGAAAGATAAATTCAGGCAAATATGTTTGCATACAGTTGACAGGCTTTTGCCTAGACCCAAACTGCCCTCCAGGTGAACGAAACCACCGTTACAACTTGCTTGGGGCCTGGCGGAGCTTGGCAGGAGGCAGGAGGCAGGAGGCCACCCCATGATTGCAGAGTCTGCGCAACTGGCCCTCCTTCCTGCCTCTGAGACCCTCCCCTCATCCGTGGGGCTGGATCGCAGTCAATCATTCTGACATTCTTGCCCGTTCCCCTAGCAGAATGGGTAGCCAACAGCGGGTTTCCAGAGCACCACGGGCTGCAAGCCTCTACCCTAGGGAAGGTGCATGAAGGCAGCCTCAGACTCTATAAGCACCACTGGATAAAGAGGCAAGAGGCATCAGGTGTGATGGCTGGCACCTGCAATCCCAGCGCTTTAGGAGGCTGAGGCGGGAGGATCCCTTCAGGTCAGGAGTTTGAAGCTGAAATAAGCTATGATCATACCACTGCATTCCAGCCTGGAGGACAGAGTGAGATGACGACTCAAAAAATAAAAATAAAAGAGGCAGAGAAGGGAGGACTACATAGGAATCCTAATTTATTTAATCGTGGAATACGGGATGCCTCAAAGTGGGCTGTGCCTGGTCATACTTCTGGCCTTTTCTTACCTGTGCGCTGCTAAAGCCAAAATGCGTTCCCTACTCTTCTCTACTTGTTCAGTTCCAACGTCAGCAGTACTCTCTTCATCATACCTAACACGAATTGAGTGCCTAAAATGTGCCACAGATGGGGCCAATAATTTAACCAAAATTCGCTTACAATAATGCCACCACATAGCCCTTTGTGAAAGATCAGGCCAGGCAAAGGGGCTCCTGCTTGAAATCCCAGCACTTTGGGAGGCAAAGGTAGGTGGATCACTTGAGGCCAGGAGTTCAAGACCAGCGTGGCCAATGTGGTAAAACACTGTCTCCACTAAAAAATACAAAAATTAGCCAGACTCGGTGGCTAATCCCAGCTACTCAAGAGGCTGAGGCATAAGAATCGCTTGAACCCAGGAGGTAGGGGTTGCAGTGAGCCGAGATTGTGCCACTGCACTCCAGCCTGGGTGACAGAGCAAGACGCTATCTCAAAAAGAAAAAAACAATCAGAAAGCAGAGGCTTGGAGAAGAAAGTCGTCTTGCCCAAAGCCACACCACTTGTAAGTGGCAGAGCCAGGGCTTGAACCCAGGTCAACTGGGTTGAAGAGCCAGTGCTTTTGAAGGCTCAGAGCAAGCGTTCACTCCTCCAGGAGGCTACCCTCCACAGTTACCCACTCTCAGACATGCAGGTCCTCCTGTGTGTTCCCGGGGTGCCCTCTATGTGACCTTGATTGTCGCACCTGCTGTGCCATCTTGCTTTGCACCTCAGGGCCTTTGCTCTTGCTCTTCCTATCACCTGAAATGCCCTTTCCCAGCGAGTCTCCAGTCTTTACCTTATCTGGGCCTGTATTCCTTTTCTACGGCTGCTGTAACAAATGATATAAATGCAATGGCTTAAACACACACTTGTGATCTTCCAGTTCTGGAGGTAGACAGTTTAAAATGGGCTGGCCAGGCTGTGTCTCTTCTGCAGGCTCCAGGAGACAATGTATTTCCTTGCCTTTTCCAGCTTCTCAAGGCAGCCCCATTCCTTGGCTCATGGCCCCACGTCCACGCCTTCCATCATCACATCTTCACTGACTCTGACTCTGAACCGCCCACCTCCCTCTAATCAGGACCCCTGTGATGACAGAGGGCCCAGCTGGATAATCCAGAATAGTCCTTTCAATTCAAGAGCCTGCATGTAATCACCTCTGAAAAGTCCCTCTTGCCTTGCCAGGCAACATTCTCACAGGTTCCAGGGATTAGGACGTGAACGTCTATTTGGGACCATCATTCTGCCCCCCAGAGGATTTCTGTATTGGATTTAAACCAGCATCTTCCTTCACTTTCTATTGTCCTTCCCTGCTTTTTTCCCCAGAGTATTTGCCACCATCTGACATATCCTGAAGTTCTTTGTCTGTTACCTGTAATTCTCCCACAAAAGACAAGAATGTCTCTTGTGTACTGCTGACTCTCTTGAACAATGCAGGCACACAGAAGGTGTTCAGTAAAGGCTTTTGAATAAACATTTATTTATTTATTTATCTGAGACCTATAAATGTGTTGCCCAGGCTGGAGTGCAGTGGCGTGATATCAGCACACTGCAACCTCTGCCTCCCGGGTTCAAGTGATTCTCCTGCCTCAACCACTCAAGTAGCTGGGATTACAGGCATGCACCATCACGCCCAGCTAATTTTTGTATGTTTAGTAGAGACAGAGTTTCACTGTGTTGGCCAGGCTGGTCTCAAACTCATGACCTCATGTGATCCACCTGCCTCAGCCTCCCAAAGTGCTGGAATTACAAGTGTAAGCCACTGCTCCTGTCCATGAATAAACAATGATTGATATCATTGTGGATTGTCTAGATGTCTTTCATCATTGGGACCCCAAGGGCAGAGGCCCTAATGGCTTCATCTTCTCAGACATGAGCTGGATGAACGAACTTTCTCAGCCTCACTGTTTTGTACCCTCCAGACCCAGGGAAAATAGAAGAAATCCTGGACTCCACACGCTAGAATCCACACAGCTGAAGAATGTCCCAACACCCCAGGGGCTCCTAATGGGGAAATTATAAACAGGCGGAAGAAAATGGGGTGTTGGTGACATCACCCCCATCCTAAGTAAGCCTGCCTGGACCAGCATGTTCTGTCCTGGCCCCAAGTTATTTCCCAGCCTTGTCAAACAGGCCATTTAACGAGAAAGCAGGTTCTTGCCACATTTATCCATACGTGGGTCAGCACCACATCCCGCCTATGCGTCCACTTCTAAGTACAAGAGGAGAAATGAAACCCTTCCAAGAGTGGTCACATAATTTTTTCTTTTTCTTTCTTTTTTTTTTTTTTTTTTTTTGTTTTTTTTTTTTTTTTTTTTTTTTTTTTTTTTTTTTTTTTTTTGAGGCTGAGTGTTACTCTGTCACCCAGGCTGGAGGGCAGTGGCACCATCTTGGCTCTCTGAAACTTTTGCCTCCCAGGTTCAAGTGATTCTCATGTCTGTCTCCCAAGTAGCTGGGACCACAGGTACATGTCACCATGCCCAGCTAATTCTTTTGTATTTTTGGTAAGGACAGGGTTTTGCCATATTGCCCAGGCTGGTTTTGAACTCCTGAACTCAAGCAATCTGCTCGCCTCAGCCTCCCAAAGTACTGGGGTCACAGGTGTGAGCCACTGTGTGTGGCCATGATTTCTCTTTTTCTCCTTCCAACTTTCTGCCAAACTAATCTCACCATCTCCCTCATCCCAGGTTGGTGTTTGAAAATGCTGCTGGAGAAATGAGAATGAGAAAGAAGAAATAAAATCTGACCATTTTGCTTCTCTGCTTAAAAGCATCCTCTGATGGGCTTTGTGGCTCATGCCTATAATCTCAGCACTTTGGGAAGCCTAGGCAGGAGGACCATTTGAGCCCAGGAGTTGGAGACCAGCCTGGCCAACACAGTGGGACTCCTCCTCTACAAAATTAGCTGGGCACAGTGGCATATGCTTGAACTTCCAGCTATTTAGGAAGCTGAGGTGAAAGGATCACTTGAGCCTGGGAGGTCAAGGCTGCAGTGCGCTGTGATTGCACCACTGTGCTCCAGCCTAAGTAACAGAGTGAGACACTGAGAAGAAAGAAAGAAAGAGAGAATGAGAGAAAGAAAGAAAGAGAGAGAGAGGAAGGAAGGAAGGAAGGAAGGAAGAAAGGAAGAAAGGAAAGGAAAGGGAAGGGAAGGGAAGAAGGAAGGAGGGAAGGAAGGAAGGAAGGAAGGAAGGAAGGAAGGAAGGAAGGAAGGAAGGGGGGAAAAAAAAAAATCTTGAGTCTAATTTTCCTGGCTTCATCTCTTACTAGCTGTGTGGCCTTGGGCAAGTCACTAAACTTCTCTGTGGCTCAGCCTCCTTAACTAGGATATGAGGAGAATAACAGTGTCTTAGTCTGTTTTGTGCTGCTATAACATAATATCATAGACTGGACAATTTTTAAAGAACAGAAATTTATTTCTCGTAGCTCTGGAGGCTGGGAAGTCCAAGATCAAGGTGGTGGCAGGTTTTGATGTCTGATGAGAGCCCAGTCCCCACTTCAAAAATGTTGCCTTGAATATCTCATTCTAAGCTAGAACTTGTTAGGTGGCCTCAATCAACTGTAAGGGATGTCAGGGAGCAAACAGAGTGTTTGGGGTGCACTCCCAAGTCCCACACTTCCAGTGGGAGGAGCACTACTGCTCACATGGCTGAAGAGTAGAAGAGAGTAAACGCAGTTGCAAGTCATTTTTACAGCCCCATTAATTCATTCATGAAAGCAGAGCCCTCCTGACCTAAATACCTCCCATTCGGCTCCACCTCCCAAAGCTGTGGCATAGAGGATTAAGTTTCCAACACATGGATTTGGAGAAGACAACAACATTGAAACCATAGCGAATGATAACCGACCTCTGTCCTCAAGGACAGAGTGACTCAACTTGATATATATAAAACACTTAGCCCAATGCCTGGCACAGAGCACATGCTCAAAAACTGTAGAATGTAGTTTGGCAGCTCCTCAAAAAGTCCAACACCAATCTATCCTGTGACCCAGCAAGTCCACTCCAAGGTAAATACCCAAAAGAAATGAAAATAAAAGGCTGGGCGCAGTGGCTCATTTCTGTAATCCCAGCATTTTGGGAGGCCGAGGCAGGT
>NW_016107374.1:3645467-3648280 GCF_001604975.1 Cebus imitator | reverse complement strand
CCCGAGTAGCTGGGATTACAGGCACGCGCCACCATGCCCAGCTAATTTTTTGTATTTTTAGTAGAGACGGGGTTTCACCATGTTGACCAGGATGGTCTCGATCTCTTGACCTCAGGTGATCCACCCTCCCTGATCTCCCAAAGTGCTGGAATTACAGGCATGAGCCACCAGACCCAGGCCAATTTTTTTTTAAGTTAGCTCATAGTATTCAAGAACTGCCCCTGTCCCTGGTCCAAACTCTGACATTTGCCACCCTTTCCAATCACACTTACTGCAACTGCCCCCCGAATATGCTTCAGACTCTCCAAACTACAAATGCAAATGAGCCTAATATTAAGTTTGTGCAAAACTGCGGGTTTTGCCATTGAAATAGTTGCCACCATTACTGAGAACTTCTAGTGTCAGGCTATATGCTGAATGGATTCTACTATTCTTCTCAGTAACTGAGTCAGAGAGGTTAAGCCACTTGTCAGAGGTCATGCAGCTAGTAAATTAGAAGATGCTAGATTTCAACCCAGAACTGACAGATTGCAGAGTCCAAATTTCTAACTACTATGCTATTTTGCTTCTCCCCAAGGATCCTGTCTTTCACAATTGTCCCTTTGTTCAAGATGTTCCTTTGACCCAAGGTTTCTCAGCTTTGACATTATTGAACACTCTGAGCTGGGTCATCCTTTAGGAGAGGCTGTCCCATGCATTGTGGGATGTTTAACAGCACCCCTGGCCTCTACACACTAGATGTCGGTAATAGACCCATTGTGACAATCAAAATGTCTTCAGACATTGCCAAATGTTGTCCGGGGGACAAAATCATCCCCTAGTTGAGAACCACTGCCTTGACCAAAAACGATCTCACTGCTAACCTACCGCGACAAACACAAGTGGTCCCCAAATACTCCATTTGCTCCCGTATATCCCTTACAGTTGATTGAAGCCATATAACAAGTATTAGCCAGTGAACTGTGGGTAAAAGCTATGTGTCATCTCTCATCGTTCCCTTCTCCTTGGCTGTGATGACCAGGGAAGTCAAATATTCCATATGGCAAGTCTACAAAATGGTGGCACTTCCGTCAAGCTGAGTCCCCGAGTAACTATGTGGAGCAGAGTCCTCACTGACCTGTGACAGACTGTAGGACTGGTAACAGTTAACTCTTGTGGTGTTAAGCTGCTGAGATTTGGAGGTCTGTTTATTACCACGTCATAATTTAACTTACCCTGGTTAAGACGTATACCTTGCAAAAATTCTTCTTCTTTACTCTTAATCCTCAAGAAAAAGTTACTCTCTTCTCCTTTTGTGTTCTATGTCTTCTAAATAGTTCTATTGTTACTTTTATTGCAAGTTGTGTACATTTCTCAGGAGTCCTAATCTGTCCACACCCTCATCCCTGACAACCTTGTGGAAGTGATGTGCTTCTCTCCACCTGCTCCATCGCACTTCACCTGCTCGTAGCTATTCAGAATTGGAATACATCTTTGATGCTAGGTGACTCAATCCATTCTTTCTCCCAGAAACCAGAAATTTCTCCCAGGAATGGAACGGATAAACAAAATATGGTACTTCTATACAACAGATTATTATTCAGTCCTAAAAAGCCAATTTCAGCCAGATGTGGTGGCTCATGCTTGTAATCCTAGCACCATGGGAGGTGAGGCCAGAGGATTGTTTGACTCCTGGAGTTTAAAATCAGCCTAGGCAACATAGCAAGTTCCTGTCTCTACAAAAAAATAAATAAAAATAAGAAAAGGAAACTCTGACGCATGCTGCAACATGGATGAAACATGAGACCATTATGTTAAGTAAAACAAGCCAGACACAAAAGAACAAATATTATATGATTCCACTTACACACATAGTTAGACTAATCAAATTCATAGAAACAAGGAATAGAACGGCGGTTACCGGGTAATTAGGAGATGCGGAATGGGGAGTGGGTGTTTAGTCGGTACAGAGTTTTGGTTTTGCAAGATGAAAAAGTGCTGGAGTTGGGTGGTTGTGAGAGCTGCATATCTATATGATGCCACTTAATGCCACTCAACTGTTCACTTAAAAATGGGCTGGACGCAGTGGCACGTGCCTGTAGTCCCAGCTACTCGGGAGGCTGAGGCTGGAGGATTGCTTGAGCCCAGGAGTTCTGGGCTGTAGTGCGCTATGCCGATCGGGCGTCCACACTAAGTTCAGCATCAATATGGTGACCTTCTGGGAGCAGGGGACCACCAGGTTGCCTAAGGAGGGGTGAACTAGCCCAGGTTGGAAACAGAGCAGGTCACAACTCTTGTGCTGATCAGTAGTGGCATTGTGCCTGTGAATAGCCACTGCACTCCAGCCTGGGCAACATAGCGAGACCCCATCTCTATTTAAAAAAAAAAAATTTTTTTAATGCCAAAAATGGGTCATACACAGTGGCTCACACCTGTAATCCCAACACTTTGGGAGGCCAAGACATGTGGATCAGTTGACGCCAGGACTTCAAGACCTGCCTGGCCAACATGGCAAAACCTTGTCTCTACTAAAAATACAAAAATTAGCAAGGCATGGTGGTTTGCACCTGTAATCCTCAGGAGGCTGAGGCAGGAGATCACTTGAGCCCAGAAGGCGGTGGTTGCAGTGAGCCAAGATTGCGCCACTGCACTCCAGCCTGGGTGGCAGAGTGAGGCTCTGTCTCAAAAAAAAGTAATTAAAAATGTTAAAAATTGTAAATTTTATATTATGTATATTTTGCAATAATTTTTAAAAGTAAAAAGAAAATAAAATTACATCTGTGCTCCTCTGAATTTTTCTTTTTCTTTTTCTTTTTCTTCTTTTTTTTTTTTTT
>NW_016107374.1:3643700-3645319 GCF_001604975.1 Cebus imitator | reverse complement strand
GGGTTCAAGCAATTCTCCTGCCTTGGCCTCCTGAGTAGCTGGGATTACAGGTGCCCACCACCATGTCTGGCTAATTTTTGTATTTTTAGTAGAGACAGGGTTTCGCCATATCAGCCAGGCTGGTCTCAAACTCCTGGCCTCAAGTGATCCTCCAGCCTCAGCCTCACAAAGTGCTGGGATTACAGATGTGAGCCACGGTGACTGGACTCTCAGTTTTCCTTCCTTCCTTCCTTCCTTCTTTCTTTCTTTCTTTCTCTCTCTCTCCTTCCTTCCTTCCTTTCTTTCTCTTTCTTTCTTTCTTTCTTTCTTTCTTTCTTTCTTTCCTTCTTTCCTTCTTTCCTTCTTTTCTTTCTTTCTTTCTTTCTTTTTTTGAATGGAGTTTAGCTCTTGTTGCCCAGGCTGGGGTGCAAAGGCGCGATCTCCGTTCACTACAACCTCTGCCTCCCAGGTTCAAGCAATTCTCCTGCCTCAGCCTCCTGAGTAGCTGTGATTATAGGCATGTGCCACCACACCAGGCTAATTTTTGTATTTTTAGTAGACATGGGGTTTCATCATGTTGGCCAGGCTGGTCTCGAACTCCTGATCTGAGGTGATCCACCTGCCTCGACCTCCCGAAGTGCTGGGATTATAGATATGAGCCATCTCACCTGGCAGGCCTGTTTCTAATGGCACTAATCCCATTCATAAGTGCCCCATCCTCATGACTTCCTCACCTTCCTAGGGCCCCAACCCTTAATACCATCACACTGGTGATTAGGTTGCAACACATGAATTTGGGGAGAACACAAACCTTAGATATAGCAGGAGGGGAAAAGGGAAAGAAGGTCCTCTTCCTCAGTTGGCCAACAGACTCAGATCTTCCAATAGCATGCTGGATTCAGGCAAGCCCTAAACACATTTAGCCTGCAGCTCTTCACTCCGGCTGTAATGAAATTACATGTGTGTGCTTATAGGGAAAGGGAGCTGGTATGGTTTTGATTTATTTATACTCAGCTCCTCTGATGCAGTAGGGCACTTGCTATTTGATGTCAGAGCCTTTCTGCAAAGACTTTGCAGGAGCCTCATTTCTCTTTGGTAACAAGAAACCAAGGTTAGCTCAGACTAAATTGTCTTGAAAGTCTGAGCAGGGAAGGAGCTCCAAGAAGTAACTTACTAAAGGAACGCTTGGCCTCATCCAAGTAAGTATGAAATAAAGATCCAGTTCTCAGGACCCAAGGGCTTCCCCCAAAATTCAGGAACTCAAACTTATTCCCCAACATCTTTAGAGCCTTGTAGCCAGGGGTAATTTCAGAGGAAAGAATAGGGACAAAAGACCTTTGCAAAGACTTGCTATGATACCAGAGACTTTACAGATATCCTCTCAAATCAAACTCTATTTTCCTGATAAAGAAAGTAGGCTCAGAGAAGAAAATAGAATGGATTAAGATGTTGAGGAGAAGGCCGGGCGTGGTGGCTCACGCCTGTAATCCCAGCACTTTGGGAGGCCGAGGCAGGTGGATCATGAGGTCAAGAGATTGAGACCACCCTGATCAACATAGTGAAATCCCGTCTCTACTAAAAATACAAAAAATTAGCTGGGCATGGTGGCGCATGCCTGTAATCCCAGCTACTCAGGAGGC
>NW_016107374.1:3637701-3641192 GCF_001604975.1 Cebus imitator | reverse complement strand
AAAGCAAAACTTTTCTTTTCCAAACTCAAATCAAATTTATTTATTTAATTAAAAATTGCAAATACTATGATGAATGAAATTAAAGACCCCTGACCACAAAGTTTACACTGTAGGGTTTGAAAAATAAAGACAATTAGATAATAAATAATCCCTCATATAGTGCTGGTTATGTAAATGGGAAATACATTCTGGAAGAGGGCTTGCTAATGCCTATACAAGCTGAAGATAGAAATATATTTTAATTATATTTGTGGTTAAATATCTACATAGTTGCACAAATTTATCTTTGTTGTTTTATTGAACTTTAAGTTCTGGGGTACATGTGCAGATCTTGCAGGATTGTTGCATAGGTATACACATGCCATGGTGGTTTGCTGCCTCCATCCCCCCGTCGTCTACATTAGGCATTTCTCCCAGTGTTATTCCTCCCCAAACTCCCCACCCTCTGCTGTCCCCTCCCTGTGCCCATGTGTTCTCATTGTTCAGCGCCCACCTATGAGTGAGAACATGCAGTGTTTGGTTTTCTGTTCTTGTGTCAGTTTGCTGAGAATGATGGTTTCCAGATTTACCCATGTCCCTACAAAGGACATGAACTCATCCTTTTTTATGGCTGCATAGTATTCCATGGTGTATATGTGCCACATTTTCTTTGTCCAGTCTATTTGCAGACGACATGATTGTACATTTAGAAGATCCCATCATCTTAGCCCAAAATCGACTTAAGCTGATAAGCAACTTCAGCAAAGCCTCAGGATACAAAATCAATGTGCAGAAATCACAAGCATTCCTATACACCAATAACAGACAAACAGAGCCAAATCATGAGTGAACTTTCATTCACAATTGCTACAAAGAGAATAAAATACCTAGGAATACAACTAACAAAGGATGTGAAGGACCTCTTCAAGGAGAACTACAAACCACTGCTCAACGAAATAAGAGAGGACACAAACAGATGGAGAAACATTCCATGTTCATGGTTAGGAAGAATCAATATCGTGAAAATGGCCATACTGCCCAAAGTAATTTACAGATTCAATGCTATCCCCATCAAGCTACCACTGACCTTCCTCACAGAACTGGAAAAGATCACCTTAAACTGCATGTGGAACCAAAAAAGAACCTGCATAGCCAAGACATTCCTAAGAAAAAGAACAAAGCTGGAGGTGTCATGCTACCTGACTTCAAACTATACTACAAGGCTACAGTAATCAAAACAGCATGGTACTGGTACCAAAACAGAGACAAAGACCAATGGAACAGAACAGAGGCCTCAGAAGTAACTCCGCACATCCACAACCATCTGAACTTTGACAAAAATGACAAAAACAAGCAATGGAGAAAGGATTCCCTGTTTAATAAATGATGTTGGAAAAACTGGCTAGCCATGTGCGGAAAGCAGAAACTTGACCCCTTCCTGACACCTTACACTAAAATTAATTCCAGATGGATTAAAGATTTAAATATAAGACTTAACACCATAAAAACCCTAGAAGAAAACCTAGGCAATACCATTCAGGACATAGGCATAGGCAAGAACTTCATGCCTAAAACACCAAAAGCATTCAAATATCCTGTGTTTTGGGAGAAAGAAAAGAAAAAGATATACTGAAAACACAGTCAGTGAATTGTCAGCCTTGATATTTTGGGAGAAAGAAAAGAAAAAAAAAAAAATACTAAAAGCAGTGACAAAAAAAGCCAAAATAGACAAATTGGATCTAATTAAACTTAAGAGTTTCTGTACAGGAAAAGAAATAATCATTAGCGTGAACCAGCAACAAACAGAATGGGAAAAAAATTTTGCAATCTACTCATCTGACAAAGGGCTAATATCCAGAATCTACAAAGAACTAAAGCAGATTTACAAGAAAAAAACAAATAAACCTATTCACAAGTGGGCGAAGGATATGAACAGACACTTTTCAAAAGAAGACATTTATGAGGCCAACAAACTTATGAAAAAATGCTCATTATCACTGGTCATTAGAGAAATGCAAATCAAAACCACATTGAGATACCATTTCACGCCAGTTAGAATGGTGATCGTTAAAAAATCTGGAGACAACAGATGCTGGAGAGGATGTGGAGAAATAGGAACACTTTTACACTGTTGGTGGGAGTGCAAATTAGTTCAACCATTGTAGAAGACAGTGTGGTGATTCCTTAAGGATCTAGAAATAGAAATTCCATTTGACCCAGCAATCCCATTACTGGGTATATACCCAAAGGATTATAAATCATTCTATCGTAAAGAAAGCAAGTTTTAAAACACACAAGTGGTCAGGCATGGTGTCTTATGCCTGTAATCCCAGTACTTTGGGAGGCCAAGGCAAATGGATCACCTGAGGTTGGGAGTTTGAAGTTCAAGACCAGCCTGACCAACATGGAGAAACCCTGTCTCTACTAAAAATACAAAAATGAGTCAGGTTGTGGGGAGCTGAGATTGTGCCATTGCACTCCAACCTTGGCAACAAGAGCGAAACTTCATCCCTCCCCAAAAAAAAAAGACATATAAGCAGCCAATGAACATAGAAAAAACATTTTCTGCATTACTAATCATCAGAGAGATGCAGATCAAAAGGACACTGAGGTACCATCTCACACTAGTCAGAATGGCTATTACTAAAAAGTCAAAGAAACAACAGATGGTGAGGCTGCCAAGAAAAGTCAATGCTTATGCACTGCTGGCGGGACTGTAAATTAGTTCAGCCACTATGGAAAGCTGTCTGGAGATTTCTCAAAGAACTTAAAATAGGGCCAGGTGCATTGGCTCACAACAGCAATCCCAGCATTTGGGGAGACCAAGGTGGGAAGATCGCTTGAGCTCAGGAGTTCGAGGTTATCCTGGGCAACATAGTGAGACCCCATCTCTACAAAAGAAAAAATCCCCAAAAGTACGTTAACTGTGGTCCCAGCTGCTCTAGAGGCTGAGGTGGGAGGATCACTTGGGCCAGAGAGGTCGAGGCTTATAAGAACTTAAAACAAAACTACCATTCAAGGCCGGGCGTGGTGGCTCACGCCTGTAATCCAAGCACTTTGGAGGCCAAGGTGGGTGGATCACCTGAGGTTGGGAGTTCAAGACCAGCCTGACCAACATGGTGAAACCCCGTCTTTTTAAAAATATATAAATAAATAAAAAATAAATAAATAAATAAAAAACTACCATTCAACTCAGCAATCCTACTACTGAGTATATCCAAAAGAAAACAAATCATTCTACCTAAAAGAGACCTTCGTGGCTGGGCACAGTGGCTCACGCCTGCAATCCCAACACTTTGGAGGCTGAGGCGGGCAGATTCCAAGGTCAAGAGATGGAGATCATCCTGGCCAACATGGTGAAACCCTGACTCTACTAAAAATACAACAATTAGCTGGGCGTGGTGGCGGGTGCCTGTAATCCCAGCTACTTGGGAGGCTGAGGCAGGAGAATCGCTTGAACCTGGGAGGTGAAAGTTGCCATGGGCTGAGACTGGGACATTGCACTCCAGCCT
>NW_016107374.1:3634691-3636054 GCF_001604975.1 Cebus imitator | reverse complement strand
AGAGACCCCATTCTCCACAAAAAGAAAAAAAAAAAAAAGATTTAAATAAAAAAGTGTAAAAGTTGGGAAAAAGGAAAGACAAAAAGCTTCCTGGGGCCGGGTGCGTTGGCTCACGCCTGTAATTCCAGCACTTTGGGAGGCCGAGGCGGGCGAATCACGAGGTCAGGAGATTGAGACCATCCTGGTAACATAGTCAAACCCCGCCTCTATTAAAATAAAAAAAAAGAAAGAAAAAGAAAAAGAAAAAAAAAAGCCTCCTGGCTGCCCATCCTGTTTTCTTTCTTTTCACTACTCATCCTTTGGGGTGAAGGTCCAGGCGGCATGAGGACATAAACATATGACATTCCATAGTTGTTTGGTGGCTCTATTTCGTGTGACTACACTTCAAAAACTTGTTTTCCCCAGCTGGGCCCCTGGTTATCCCTGTTCTGAGAATAAAAGTCGGTGCCTTCATTGCACCAAGTACCCAAGCTCCAAGGCCAACCAGGCACGCCGACTGGGCCTCCCTCCCAAGGGTGGTGGCCTGATGGAATGCCCTTTCAGCAGAGAGGAGCGTGGGCGGGGCCGGCAGAGCAGGCCCAGGGCACAGGGTTAACCCTGATAACCTGAGATCAAAGCAGCCTGTCAGCAGTGTCAGCTGAGAGGCAGCCAAGACAAGCGATGCGGGCAGCTTCATCTCCCCGCTGGCCCTAGAGCAGGGGCGGGGAAAGCACCACAGTTCCTGGAAACTATTTCTGAACAGGCTGGAGGGAGCTCCTGGTGCCACCGCTCATTCCAGCCTGGCTCTGAGTCCGTCTCCTGCACCACGCGTGGCTCCCTCTCCCTGTTCCACTTCGGTTTTTTCCTGGTTTTACATCTACAATTTTCAATGTTTTTAAATTTATTGATTGTTTTTTGTTTTTTTTTTTAAGACGGGGTCACACTATATCACCCAGGCTGGTCTCAAACTCCTAGGCTCAAGCAATTTTCCAGCCTCAGCTTCCCGAAGTGCTGGGATTACAAGCAGGAGCCACCGCACCCGGCTTTCCGTTTTCACATAGACACATGCGTACACACACAATTAAGATTTTTTTTCTCAGGCCAGGCGCGGTGGCTCATGCCTATAATCCCAGCACTTTGGGAGGCCAATGCTGGCACACCATCTGAGATTGGGACTTTGAGACCAGCCTGGCCAACATGGTAAAATCCCTTCTCTACTAAAAGTACAAAATATTGGCCAATCATGGTGGCATGCGCCTGTAATACAGCTACTCTGGAGGCTGACGCAGGAGAATCGCTTCAACTCCGGAGGCAGAGGTTGTAGTGAGCCAAGATCACACCACTGCACTCCAGCCTGGGCAACAGAGTGAGACCCTATCTCAAA
>NW_016107374.1:3630841-3632861 GCF_001604975.1 Cebus imitator | reverse complement strand
TTTTTTGAGACTGAGTCTCACTCTGTTGCCCAGGCTGGAATGCAGTGGCACAATCTCGGCTCACTGCAACTTCCACCTCCCAGCTTCAGGTGATTCTCCTTCCTCAGCCTCCCAAGTAGCTGGGATTACAGCCCGTGCCACCACGCCCGGCTAATATTTTGTATTTTTAGTAGATACGGGGTTTCACCATGTTAGCCAGGGTGGCCTTGATCTTCTGACCTCGGATCCACTCGCCTACAGCCTCCCAAAGTGCTAGGATTACAGGCGTGAGCCACTGCACCCGGCTGACAGTTCTCACTATCAAAGTCTGAAGGTCTCTTTCTCTCTCACAGATCCCACATGCAGGAGATGGCCAGTGTCCTCTCTAGCTCCCTGGCTAGTACACACGCAGCCATCTCTCCTCCCAGTCTTCCCATTCTCACATTCACAGACAGTTTTCCTCCAGCTTCCCTTATATACACATGCATACATGCGTGCATGCGCACACACACACCACACACACACCTGCCCGGGTTACACTCTCTAAGCTCTCTTTTAAAAAAAGAATTCGGAGACAGCTGCCAATTAAAACAATAAAATCTCCTTGCCTTCCTTTCTGTTACTAGGAACTCCGGGATCATTTCCACCAGCTGATGTCTGGAATTTTTTTTCTCCCTACAAGGTGTTGACCCTTTCATTTGCAGCTGGAATCAACAGCCACTGTTCCTCTCCAGCTGTGGCCCCTTTGTCAGCTGAGCAGCTCACAGCTGGATGCTTTTCATAGCCTAGCTACCTCAGCACTTTTGCAAAGAAAATGTAGGGGAAAGGCCAGGCTCACTGGCTCCTGCTTGTAGTCCCAGCACTTTGGGACGCTGAGATGGGCAGATCACCTGAGGTCAGGAGTTCGAGACCGGCCTGGCCAACATAGTGAAACCCAGTCCCTACTGAAAATACAAAAATTAGCTGGGGATGGTGGCATGCACCTGTAGTCTCAGCTACTTGGGAGACTGAGGTGAGAGAATTGCTTGAACCTGGGAGGCGGAGGTTGCAGTGGGCAGAGATCACGCCACTGCACTCTTTCCTGGGTGACGGAGTGAGACTCCATCTCAAAAAATTAAAAAAAAAGAAAAAGAAAATGGGAGAAAAGTTTGAAAATCTACCCTTCCAATATACCATCTGAGAGATTCTAGAATCTTCCCCATACCCAAAGTTTGAATTATCCTCTCTCTACCCTGGAACTCACACATGATCTCTTCACTGTGTGTCCAGATAGGCTACAAGAAGAGAGAGGGAGAGGAGCATCCACACATAGCCTACTTTCTGCCTTAGGCATCTGCAGGCTTCAGGATTTCATTTGTCACACTGGCAGGGATGGTGGATGGGGCAGGAGGGGGAGACGATGGCTCGGGGAGCCATGCCATTGCCGAGAGGCAAAGAGAAGAAAAGGAGCATTTCGGTCGGGTGCAATGGTCACTCCTGTAATCCCAACATTTTGGGAGGCTGATCACTTTTGGGAAGCAGGTGGATCACTTGAAGTCAGCAGATCAAGACAACATGGTGAAACCCTGTCTCTACTGAAGATACAAAAATTAGCCGGGCATGGTGGCAGATGCCTGTAATCCCAGCTACTGTGGAGAATCACTTAAACCCTGGAGGTGGAGGTTGCAGGAAGCCAAGAGCATGCCACTGCACCCCAGCCTGGGCAAGAGACTGAAACTCTGTATCAAAAAAGAAAAAGAGCATTTGAGAAGGTGCAGGGGCTCACACCTATAATACAAGCACTTTGGTAGGCCTAGGCGGGCCAGTCACTTGAGGTCAGGAGTTCGAGACCAGCCCCACCAACGTGGCGAAACCTCATCTCTACTAAAAACACAAAAATTAGCCAGGTATGGTGGTGCATACCTGTAGTCCCAGCTACTCAGGAGCCTAAGAAGGGAGAATTGCTTGAACCTGGTGGGGGTGGGGGGAGAAGGAGGCTGCAATGAGCCAAGATTGCACCACTGCACTCCAGCCTGGAGAGCAAAGTGAGACTCTGTCTCAA
>NW_016107374.1:3600645-3630711 GCF_001604975.1 Cebus imitator | reverse complement strand
AAAAAAAAAAAAAAAAA
This sequence comes from Cebus imitator, assembly GCF_001604975.1. Taxonomy (NCBI): domain Eukaryota; kingdom Metazoa; phylum Chordata; class Mammalia; order Primates; family Cebidae; genus Cebus; species Cebus imitator. The sequence continues at coordinate 3,630,694 of NW_016107374.1, read as the reverse complement.
AAAAAGAAAAAGAAAAAGAGCACTTATTGAGCTCCTTCTGTGTGTGGTGTGCTGTGTGCTGTGTGTACCTACCTCCAAAGTGCGTTGAAAGCTGTCATTGAGAGGCAGTGGACATGCGTGCATAGATCTCAGCTCACTGCAACTTCCACCTCCCGGGTTCAAGAGACTCTCCAGCCTCAGCCTCCCAAGTAGCTGAGATTACAGGTATGTGCCACCACGCTCAGCTAATATTTTCATATTTTTAGTAGAGATGGAGTTTCACCATGTCGGCCAAGCTTGTCTTGAACTCCTAACCTCAAGTGATCTTTGTGCCTCAGTTTCCCAAAGTGCTGAGATTACAGGCATGAGTCACCAGCCTGGGCTGAGTTCTTCCTTTCTTTCATCCTCTACATTGCTTGATAACTCTGAGCTTGGTTTTCCTTATTTTTTCTTTTTTAAATATAAATGGGATCTCGAACTCCTGGGCTCAAGAGATCCTCCCACCTCGGCTTCCCAAAATTCTGGCATTATAGCCATGAGCCACCACCACACCTGGACTCATTTTCCATTTCTGAAAAAAAGGAGGCTATTAAGTCAAGCACTGTGAAATGACCAGTTTTATAGGTCAGAAAATGGTCAGCTATATTGCAATGTCACGTGGTGCAGCCAATTAGGGCCAACGTCACAGGACTCTTGGGAGACTCAACTGAACACAACGCGTGTGCAAGACACACATGTTAGTGGGTAGATTATAAGCGCTCGGTACATATGACGTATGTTTATGACTACAGACGCAATATTCAACACAGACTGACAAGGTGAGACATTTTTGGGCATACGCCAAAGGCCTGTCTGTAAACATTGTGTTGGGGGAGATACAACTTTGTTAGAGGAAACCGAAAAGTGCCAGTTTAGAAGGGACCCTGGCAGGACATATAGCTTAGCTGGAGAGTTCCTCGGCAAAAGAATAAAATAAAATAAAAATAAAAGTAAAAATTCCTGGGCTCAGCATTGAAAATTCTGGTTCAGTATGTCTGCAATGGGCATCCAAATGTGCATTTTTTACTCTCTCCCAACCCAAAATTCTCTAGGATAAGTGAGCCAATTTCCAAAACAAGTTAATTGGAAGAAATAAATAAAGAGGAAGGGGACATAGAAGAATAAAGAGAGAGTATATAGAAAATATAGAAATGTGGCCAGGCACGGTGGCTCACGCCTGTAATCTTAGCACTTTGGGAGGCCAAGGCTGGTGAATCACTTGAGCTCAGGAGCTCGAGACCAGCCTGGGGAACATCGCAAAATCCCTTCTCCATACTAATTAATTAATTAAAGAAAACAGAAATATAAAGAGTAAAGGAAACTTAAGAGACCCAATAAAAGGCAACGTGTGAAACTTACATGGATCCTGATTTAAACAAAATAACTGTAAATATAGATACCTACATAGCAGGGAAATTTTGGACAATTATTAGATATTTGATACTTGATGATCTTATTATCAATTTCAAGTATAAGAATGGGCCAGGGCCGTGTGCAGCGGCTTACACCTGTAATCCCAGCACTTTGGGAGGCTGAGGCAGGCGGATCTCCTGAGGTCAGGAGTTCGAGACCAGCCTGGCCAATGGTGAAACCCTGTCTCTTTTATAAACAAAGAAAAAAAAAAAAGAAGAATGGGCCAGCCATGGTAGTTCACACCTGTAATCCCAGCACTTTGGGAGTCCAATGTGGGCAGATCACTTGAGGTCAGGAGTTTGAAAGCAGCCTGGCCAACATGGTGAAACCCTGTCTCTACTAAAAACACAAAAAATTAGCTGGGCGTAGTGGCACACATCTGTAATCCCAACTACTCGGGTGGCTGAGACACAAGAATAGCTTGAACCTGGGAGGCGGAGGTTGCAGTGAGCTGAGATTGTGCCACTGCACTGCATCCAGCCTGGGTGACAGAGGGAGACTCTGTCTCAAAAATCTAAATAAGTAAATAAATAAATAAATGCAGGTAATGTAATTCTGTGGGGAAAAAAAAAAAAAAAAAAAAAAAAACCTTTATATTTAGGTCTACGTACTGAATGACTTGTGGATTAAATGATGTAATGCCTGGATTTTGCTTCAGAAGAATCTAGCAGAGGGAGAAAATCCAAGTTGGTGGAGGTATGAGTATACCAAAACTGGCTGTGGATGATGACTAGTGAACCTGGGTGGAGGCATGTGGTGGTTCACCTCACTATTCTCTTCGCTTTTGGATTTGCTTGAAATTTACTAACGCATATCTCCCACCTGATTCTTAATCAGTTTTGGAGATCGTTAAAGTAATCAAACATTTTTTACTAATGTGAGTACTGAGACCCAGAGAGGAAAAATGAATTGCTGAATACATTCAGGGCAGAACTGGGACCGGTCCCAGAATGTCTCTGCACTCACCCATAGACAATCACTTTTTTTGCGGAGGGTGTGGTGTTGGGGATGGAGTTTCTCTCTGTTGCCCAAGCCGGAGTGCAGTGGCGCTATATTGGCTCACTGCAGCCTCCGCCTCTGGGGTTCAAGTGATTCTTCTGCCTCAGCCTCCTGAGTAGCTGGGATTACAGGCACACACCACCACACCTGGCTAATTTTTGTATTTTTAGTAGAGATGGGGTTTCACTATGTTGGCCAGGCTGGTCTCCAACCCCTGACCTCAAGTGATCTGCCCACCTTGGCCTCCCAAAGTGCTGGGATTACAGGCATGAGCCACCGTGCTCAGCCTCACTTCTGACCCTTTACTCGGTGCCAGGCAGCCCAGTAGCACCCAGAGATTTCAAGATGATAACATGGTTATCTTCAAGTGGAGAACTCAGTCGTTTGGATCAGTACTGTAGAGTAACAAGGACAGGGATTCCTTGGAATCACTGATGTCTTCAGTGAGAGACAGGGAATCTCCCTATCGCTCAGCTCCATGTCTTACATAGTTGACTTCACCCCCATGCAAGCTCTACTTTCATGGTTCCCAAAGACAATCCCAGAAGCTCCAGGCTGACATCCTACCAATTTAGCAACTTCAACCAAAAAAGTGCTCTAATTACTTAAAGTCCCATTAAGAGTTCCCGGAATAAATTGTGTTGGCCTGGCTTAGATCACATGGCCATCATGAACCAATTACTTTGGCCAGGAGTCAGAATGTTCTGATTGACCAGATGGTCATGTGCCCACCTCTGGGCCTTGGAAATGGGGATCAGTCTCCTGCCAATTTTATACTCATAGCAGAGGAAGAGCATTTTTCAAAAGAGAAACTGGGGTAAGTCACACAAAAGGCGAACGCTGAACAGGAGAAATTGTTGGTGCTCACTATGTATGTCCTGCTGGTTCACAGAGGCATAGTACCACCGTTTAATGCACAGATCTGGGTCCCGTATCCCTGGGTGTGAAGCTGCCCTCGTCACTTTTCCAGACCTTAGGCAAATGAGAATCTCACCAAACAGCAGTTTCCTCATCTGTAAAGTGTGTAGGAAACTAGTGTCAGCTCAGAGATTCACAAACACCAGAAAGAATCTAACAGAATAGAGCATCTATCATGTAGAAGAACGTAGTAAGGACAGTAGACATTATTACTCTGAAAAATCTTAGTTCTCAGCCGGGTGCGGTGGCTCCTGCCTGTAATCCCAGCACTTTGGGAGGCCAAGGCAGGTGCATCACCTGAGATCAGAAGTTTGAGACCAGCCTGGGCAAAATAATGAAACCCCATCTCTACTAAAAAATACAAAAAGTAACCAGGCATGGTGGACCGTGACTGTAATTCCAGCTACTCGGGAGGCTGAGGCAGGAGAATTGCTCGAACCTGGGAGGCAGAGGTTTGCAGAGGTCTCACCACTGCTCTCCAGCCTGGGGGACAGAGCAAGACGCCATCTCAAATAAGTAAATAATCTTAGTTCTCAATGCCTAAATGTCCTAACTCCTATTTACCAAAGGGGCTTCTCTTATCCTTCTCTGCCCTCTTCTTCATTTCTTTGTTGCGTCTTTTTTTTTCTTGCAGTAGATTAAAGAAGCACACACACAGAGTCAACACTAATGATGGCACTCAAAAAACAGAGGAGGGGGACAAAGATCTGTGGAGCTCATCTGTATTTAACTATGAGCAATCAGAGGCTCGTGTAGCGGAAAACTTGCAAAGGCTTGCAGGAGGAAAGAGAAAAACTGTAATTTTCTCAATCGCATCGAGACGTCTCTTTGACAGAATGCACACAGCACATCTGTCAAAAACTGTGCTAGATATCCTAGCAAAAAACGAAATAAATTGAATTTCTGTTCGGTGACAGTATGGGCTAAGGGTGCTGTCAGCTTCGTTCCAATATTTTTTCTTTATTTTTTTCTCTCCAAGGCATTTTTCTGTAGCTCTCGTTCTGGAATTTGTTCCTGGTTTACAACCCCCACCCCCCGACTTTTCTTTTTTTTTTTTCTTTTTTTTTTCTTTGAGACAGAATCTTACTCTGTCACCCAGGCTGGAATGCAGTGGTGGGATCTTGGCTCACTGCAACCTCCACCTCCCGGGTTGAAGCAGTTCTCCTGCTTCAGCCTCCTGAGAAGCTGAGATTACAGGCCCATGCCACCACACATGCCTTTTTTATTTTTATTTTTGTATTTTTAGTAGAGACTCCTGACCTCAAGTGATCCACTCTCCTCAGCATCCCAAGGATTACAAACATGAGCCTCCACAGCTGACTTCCCCCCTTTATTCTTCCTCCAAGGCTGGATCAGACCTCAGCCTACATGTGCCATCAAGGTGCACTGTAAAGCTGCCAGTGACCCCGCATAGGCTCCCAGCTGCAGCACAAAATCTATTGATCAGTTTCCAGCTTGGATGCTGATTTCCTCAGCAGAGCCCATTTCTACTCCCTTTTCAAATGGCCCACTGCTGGAGGCCAAGATTGGTTAGGCAGGCCAGGCACAGTGGCTCATACTTGTCATCCTAGCACTTTTTGGGGGCCGAGGAGGGTGGATCACTTGAGATCAGGAATTCAAGACCAGCCTCGCCAACATGGTGAAACTGTGTCTCTACAAAAATATGAAAGTTAGCCAGGCTTGGTGGCGTATACCTGTAGTCCCAACTACGCAGGAGGTTGAGGCAGGAAAATCACTTGAACCCAGGGGGTGGAGGTTACAGTGAGCCATAATCACACCACTGCACTCCAGTCTGGGCAACAGAGAGATACTCCATCTCAGAAAAGAAGAAAAAAAGATTGTGTAGGCAAAGGAAGGCCATCGTCTGGTGTCCTAACCGTTATGTGGTTGAACTGACACTGGCCAGGAGTTGGCAAAGGACTGATGCCATCCATGGCCAATGGGTGAGAAGACGGCACTGTTTCAGGGGTGTATTTGAACACTTCCTTGTACTTCAAAAGCCCCAGTGGTTTGGAAGCCCCATTCCATGATGACATTTAGTTGAGACCTCTTCCTGGAATTCCCACTGCTATCAATGGAGCCCCACTAATAAAAGATCACCGTCCTTAGAGGGTTCTTGGCTGCATTTATTGGGGAAACTCCTCTATCATGATACCCAGGTCACCTTACTTCGTACCTCAAGGCATGACTGTCCTTTCTGCCTTCCAGGGCACGGCTAGAGCACTAGCCTCAGAGAAGCAAGAGAGAGCAAAACCTGAAGACATAACACACCTAAATCTCACCCTTTAACAGGCACTGAGGTCTCGGCAAAGCCCAAAGCAATATGCCCCGAAGGGATGGGACATTCAAATGGGGTTTCAATCTGTAACCAAGTCAGAGGAATTTGGGTCAATTACACTCAAAGACAACATAGCTGAGGAACTCTTTCTCAAATGCCTTCTAGGCTGGGCGCATTGGCTCATGCCTGTAATCCTAGAACTTTGGGAGGCCAAGGCCGGAGGATCACTTGAAGTCAGCAGTTTGAGACCAGCCTGGCCAACATGGTGAAGCCCAATTGTCTACTAAAAATACAAACATTAGCCAGGCATGATGGTGCACACCTGTAGTCCCAGCTACTCGTGAGGCTGAGGCATGAGAATCACTTGAACCTGGGAGGCAGAGGCCGCCGTGAGCCAAGATCACGCCACTGCACTTCAGCCTGGGGGACAGAGTGAGACTCAGTCCCCACACCGCCCCCCCAAAAAAAGAAAGAGTGGAAATAGCTGCCCAGTTAGAAAGTTCTTATGGAAATCTAGGAGTAAGAGAAGGAGGTGGCCTGAGCCTGGACAGTGGGTAAAGAATGAAGACAAGCCAACCGCTCCAAGAACTATTCAAGAGATGGGATTAAAGAGACGGGTTTATCTAAAGAAAACAACGTTGAGCACTAAAAAAAGACTCCATCTTAGGGGAAACCAGTCTAAACTGTTCCCCGTACTGTTAGTTTATGTAGCTCAAGGGCCCACTGGAATCCTTTTTTCTTAGTATGTGCACTCATGGACCTGTATTTCTACGCATCACTGTCTTGTGCATAGGGCTTCATCTGACTGGCTCTGAAGTCAGACTGCCTGGGTGTGGTTCCATTATCTAGGGTTTTCATCAGAAGCAGGCAGAGGCTAGATGTTTTGTTTTGTTTGTTTGTTTTTGCGATGGAATCTGGCTCTGTCACCTAGGCTAGAGTGCAGTGGCGTGATCTTGGCTCACGGCTGCCTCTGCCTCCCAGGTTCAAGTGATTCTCATGCCTCAGCCTCACGAGTAGCTGGGACTACAGGTGCATGCCACCACAGTCAGCTATTTTTTTGTATTTTTAGTAGAGATAGGGTTTCACCATGTTGGCCAGGCTGGTCTGGAACCCCTGACCTCAAGTGATCCACCCACCTTGGCGTCCCAAAGTGCTGTTATTATAGGCGTGAGCTGCCACACCCAGCCTGAGGCTAGATCCTGTTAGTGGTTCTCTTTGATGTTCTACTTAGTAGATGAGAATAATTAAGACAGTGAGATGTTGAAGGCTCCAGAACCTTCAGCTCTATCGAGCCAGTGTCCCAGACCAAACGAAAAGGCACATGACTTATACAATACCCATGGCAGTGCAGTCAGGGGAGCAAGCTGGCTTCCAGGAGATGTTGTTCTGTATACAGGAGAAATCAAATGCTTTCAGGATCCCAAAGCTTATAGTTAATATGGAGGAACTACTGAATAATCTCCTGCCCTCTTGGGGACGGCACATTTATTTGTCAACATGTCCTCAAATGCCAGTTGATTGATGATACAAGTTGCTAAGTTTATTCCTCCAGTGGATCATATCCAAAAAGATTGTCCTAAGGCTGAGCAGGAGCCAAAGGAGAATATGCTTTGTGGGTAAATTCATCACCCTGGGATCAAGTCACATCACTCAATCCAGATCACAAATGGAAAATGTTCTACGTGAACACTGATCATGCTTCATGAGTAGGGTGATTGAATGCGGGAAGCAGAAAAGTTTCTTTTTAAAGTTTCCTTTCCAGTTAAAGAATAAATATGCTAATAACTTTGTTAAGCCCTATCCTATGTAGCTGTTAGACATGCCATGCTTACAGGCACGTAGTACATTCTATGTTGCTGTACTTTAACCAAGATATCTGTGCTGAATGTGCTCACAGGCATGTCCCAGTTCTCCATTGCTTTTTACCTGTTTAGAAAAGTTTTCAGTTGTTAGACAATCGGGTTTTAGTTTAGATTGTGAGGTCTGGCTCCAGCCAACGGAGATCAGACACAGCAGTCAGGACCACCCTAAATGCATAAGGGACAAACTTGTCTGTTTTCCTTTGTTCATTGTACTCTTAAGGCTTGATGGCTAGCAAGAGTAACCTTCCTGCAGTCCAGGAAGTAAAAATTGCATTGCTGAAAGGTCCTTTGTCTCAGTGCTAATTTTTCTTTGTGGCACGAAGCATCTATTTCCAACATCGGACCACCCCCGTTTGCCTTGGACATTCAGTGTGCTGAAACAGGGAGAGTCAGCCAGGTGCGCTGTCTCCTGTCTGTAGTCCAGCACTTTGAGAGGCCTAGACAGGCCTGTCGCTTGAGTTCAGGAGTTCCAGACCAGCCTGGGCAACATGATGAAATTCCATCTCTACTAAAAATACAAAAAAAAAAAAAAAAAAAATTAACACAAGGAAAGTCTCAGGCAAACCAGGACGAGCTGGCCATCCTGAATCCATGAGCCCCACTTTGACCTGATGTTGCCATTTTGAATGATGTCCTTTTCTTTTTATTTTACTTTATCATTTTTTGAGACAGGGTCTCACTCTCTTGCTCGGACTGGAGTGCAGTGGAAGGATCTCGGCTCACCTCAAGCTCTCCACCTCCTATATTCAAGCAATTCTCCCCTCAGCCTCCCGAGTAGCTGGGACTACAGGCGCGCATCACCATGCCTGGCCTCATTTTTGTATAACATTTTTAATAGAGATGGTGTTTCACCATGTTGGCCAGGCTGGTCTCCAGCTCCTGACCCCAGGTGATCCATCCATCTCGGCCTCTCAAAGTGCTGGGATTACAGGTGTGAGCCACTACGCTCGGCCCAAATAATGTCCTTTTGGGGATTTCAGAAAATGAATTAGCAATCTGGGGTCAACTTTGTTAGGAGGAAAAGAAAATCCATCTGCTCCATTACGAGCATTGCATTCATCTTTTGCCATGGAAAGCGAATTGGTATAGCCATAGTAGTTAAGATTACCGTCTCCGAAGCCAGAGGCAATGAATTTAAATCCTTGCTGTCCCAGGAGTTTGAGACTGTACTCCAGCTTGGTTGACAGGAGTTTGCATTTGAAAAGAATCCTTCTGGCTATGGGTTAGAGAGTAGGCTCTGGGTTAGAGAAGGAGGCCAGGCATGGTAGCTCATGTCTGTAATCCCAGCACTTTGGCATGTTGAGGTGGGAGGCTTGCCTAGGAGTTTGAGACCAGCTGGGTAATTCAGGAAGACTCCATCTCTGAAAAAAAAAAAAAAAAAAAAAGCTAGGTGCAGTGGCTCCCACCTATGGTCCCAGCTACTTGAGAGGCTGAGGTTGGAAGGATCACTTGAGCATTATCTTTTTCAGGGAAGTGATAATGCAGTGGTATCCTTGTTTTGACCATAGCTTAAGACTTTATATACATGATCGCAGTTAACAACATCTTCAAGGCTTAGAAAACTCCCTTCCCCTGGAGATAACCCACTCCTTCTTAAGGAATGACCTGATTGTCAGGCTTTTCTCCTATATTCAACAGGTTCAGTCACTTTGGTTCAATCTCCTCAGCTATGCGTTTGCAAAGAGCCACCTTGTAAATGAACTGTATCAGCTAAGGTACCCTGGAGGAGAGTAATAACAGAAATTCCTCAAGGAGCTACCTCCAATGGGAAATTCCAATTGAGAGCTTAAAAGCTCTAGGGAGGATGGAGGCCAGGGTGGGGTTTGACGAAAAATTCTAATAATAACAATGATGGTTTTGAATGCTTCAAACAAGTCAGACACCATGTTCTGCATTGTCAATACCTTTTCTTACATATAAGGAATGAATTACAATCATTCTGATTTTACACAAAAGAGCAAAGTTTTTTGTTTGTTTTCTTTTCTTGTTTTAGAGACAGCACCTTGCTCTGTCACGCAGGCTGGAATGTAGTGGCACAATCATAGCTCAATGCAGCCTGGATCTCCTGGGCTCAAGTGATCCTCCCACCTCAGCCTCCCAAGTAGCTGGGACTGCAGGTGTGAGCCACAACACCCAGCTAATGGTTTTATTTTTTGTAGAGACGAGGTCTCAGGTCTCGTTATGTTGCTCAGGCTTGTCTGGAACTCCTGGCCTCAAGTGATCCACCCGCCTCGGCCTCACAAAGCACTGGGATTATAAACCTAGGCTGTTTCTATATTTCCAACCAAGAGTCTATTCTCTAACCTGCCGCTAGAGAAATTTTTTTCAAAGGCAAGGCGGTGATTTAGATCATTCCAAATGTATACATGTATGGAAACATCATATTGTGCCTCATAAATATATAAAATTATTCCTTGTCCATCAAAAAGGATGTTTAAGGCAGACAAAAGCTAGAAACCACCCTGGAGTTGATCAACAGGAAAAGGGTTAAACAAAATGGTGTATTCATACAAAGAAATACTAACTCCCCAATAAAAAGAAACTATTGGCTGGGCACAGTGGCTTGGGCCTGTAATCCCTGAACTTTGGGAGGTCGAGGCAGGTGAATCACAAGGCCAAGAGATCGAGCCCATCCTGGCCAACGTGGTGAAACCCCGTCTCCACTAAAAATGCAAAAATTAGCCGGGTGCAGTGGTGCGTGCCTGTAGTCCCAGTTACTCGGGAGGTTGAGGCAGGGGAATCACTTGAATCTGGGAGAGATGGAAGTTGCTGTGAGCCTAGATCATGCCACTGCACTCTGTATTGGCACAGAGCGAGACTCCGGCTCAAAAAAAAAAAAAAAAAAAAAAAAAAAAAAAAAAAAAAAAGAAAGAAAAACGAAAAACTATTGATATAAGTTATAGCACAGATGAATCTCAAATTATGCTGAGTGAGAGAAAACTTTATACACAAGGCTATGTACTGTACAGTTCCACTCATTTAAAGTATTGGAAGAGACAAAACCCACATGGGACAAAAAATCAATAGCAGTTGCTTGGAGGAGTGATGATAATACTATCTGCCTTGATAAGGGTAGGGATGCAGAAGTGTGTGCATATGCAAATATTTAGAGAATGATGTGCATTTCACTGTGTGTATATTTTCTTTTAAAAACTATGAATAGCTGGGTGTGGGGGCTAACGCCTCTAATCCCAGCCCTTTGGGAGGCCAAGGCGGGCGGATCACCAGGTCAAGAGATCGAGACCAGCCTAACCAACATGGCGAAACCCCGTCTCTCTAAAAAATACAAAAATTAGCTGGGTGTGGTAGTGTGAGCCTATAGTCCCAGCTACTCAGGAGGCTGAGACAGGAGAATTGCTTGAACCCGGGAGGCGGAGGTTGCAGTGAGCCGAGATTTCACCACTGCACTCTAGCCCGGTGCCTGGTGACAAAACAAGATTCTGTCTCAAAAAAAAAAAAAAAAAAAATCCTATGAATAGATATTGAATTCTAGTTAGTGATATGCAGGCTGAAGTATTTGAAGGTGAAGTAACTGCTATCTCTTACTGACTATTTTTGGTTTTGATTGTGCTTTTGCTTTAGAGATCATGCAGGCAGCTACCCCTGTAACTTACTTTGTAACGCAACGAAACAAAAGATAGATTACAAAGTGCTGGGATTACAGGCCCGAGCTTTGAGAGGCCGAGGCGGGTGGATCACCTAGGTCAGGAGTTTGAGACCAGCCTGACCAACATGGTGAAACCTCATCTCTACTAAAAATAAAAATAAAAAATTACCCGGATGCAATGGTGCACGCCTGTAATCCCAGCTACTTGGGAGGCTGAGACGGGAGACTCACTTGAGCCTGGGAGGTGGTAGTTGCAGTGAGCCAAGATCATACCATTGCACTCCAGCCTGGGCAACAAGAATGAAACCTCATCTCAAAAATAATGAATGAATTAATTAATCAATAGGTGAGTAAATGGGTAGATGTGTGATAAAGCAAATATAAAGCAATGTTAAGTGTAGAAATCATACAGATATCATATAATTTTTCAACTTTTCTATAAACTTGAAACTTTTTATAATAAAATGTGGGGGCTGGTAAGGGAATAACTTCTTGTTTAAAACAACAAGAAGTAACATTATTCAGATACAAAACCAAAGCTTTTAACAGTCTTCAAATTCTGCAGGATCTGGCCCTTCCTCCATCCCCAACTCTCTGGCCTGATTTCATGCCATCATCTGAATATGTTCTTTTCAATGGTGATTGGACCCTCTCAAACATTTTTTTTTTTTTTTTTTGATGATTTAAATTTAAGCAGGAAAGCCTGGGTTTCTTTTTTTTTCTTTTTTTTTTTTTTTGGAGACAGGCTCTTGCTCTGTTGCCCATGCTGGAGTGCAGTGGTACCATCAAAGGTCACTGTAGCCTCAACTTTCCAGGCTCAAATGATCCTCCCAGTTCAGCCTCCCAAGTAGCTGGGACCATGACCATATGTGCAGGTCACCACAGTTGGCTAATTTTTTTTTTTTTGAGACAGAGTCTCGCTCCATTGCCAGGCACCAGGCTGGAGTGCAGTGGCACGATCTCGGCTCACTGCAACCTCCACCTCCCGGGTTCAAGTAATTCTCCTGCCTCAGCCTCCCGAGTAGCTGGGCCTACAGGTGCACACCACCACGCCCAGCTAATTTTTGTATTTTTAGTAGAGACGGGGTTTCACCATGTTGGCCAGGCTGGTCTCCATCTCTTGACCCTGTGATCTGCCCGCGTTGGCCTCCCAAAGTGCTGGTATTACAGGCGTGAGCCATGGCTAATTAAAAAAGAAAAAAAAAATTGTAAAGATGGGGCCTCGCTATCTTGCCCAGGCTGGTCTCATATTTCAGGGCTCAAGTGATTTGCCCTGCCCACCTTGACTTCCCAAAGTGCTGGGATTACAGGCATGAGCCACCGCACCCAGCCAAATGTCATGTTTTTGATCACCGGGTGACCCAGTATACATCTGTTTATTGTCTATCTCTCCTCGCTGCAGTACAGGGATTTTACTTTATTCCCCACGGAATGCCAGAACCTAGGATGGCACCCGGAAGACAGTGCACTCAATACATTCTTGTTTCATAAACACATGGGTGAATGGCTACGATGCTGACACGACCAACAGCAAAAGCTAATCTCAACTGTGAACATGGCAAGTGCCTGGCAGCTACTAAGCTATTTACTTCCATTATCGCCTTGAATCCTCCAACAAACCCATTACTATTTTTACAACTAAAAAAGATTTAGAAAACTTCTACAATTTAGGAAGATTAAGTGATGTATCCCAAAACAAAGTGATTTATCCCAAAACAGAGCTGGGAGAGTCCAACCCAGTTTTGGTTTTGGCCGTCCCAGAATCTTTCCACCTTGCTCCAGGGCAGGGAAGAACTTCTTCTAGAAGGAGATAAACGCATCAGCTTGTCACGACATGCCCAGTTGCCCACAGAAAGACCCAGATGCCCGTGGATTTGGGGGCATCAGTCTCTCAATCATCAAACTTCCTATGATATTTTGGATCCCCCGTCCCCCGGCTACGAGGGTTAAACCGGCTGACCAGCATTCATGGGCGATCAACTTCTTGATCAGCTCTTCTGTTTCAGAGAGGCTGACGCAGGAGGATTGCTTGAGGCTAGAGCTTGAGACCAGCCTGGGCAACACAGCAAGACCTCATTTCTACAAAAACTTCAATGGATGTGGTGATATGCACCTGTAGTCCCAGCCACTTGAGAGGCTGAGGTGGGAGGACGGCTTGAGCCAGGAAGTTGGAGGCTGTGGTGAGCCATGATGGTGCTACTGCACTCCAGCCTGAGCAACACAGCAATGCCCCACCTATTAATAAAAAAGAAGTAAAAGAAGAAAATAGTATTATTGTAAAGAACACAGTAGACAATGTATGTAAAAGGGTGTCACACAGTGGAGAGGACCCAATAGTCCAGGGGGAAAATGCTAGTTTCATGTCCACTTCCCCAGCTTGTTTTCATAAGAAAATCTTTGGGGTGGGGGAGGGGAGGGTGGTAAGGGATATGTGTTGCTTCTTGTTCAAAATAACTTCCCCTTTTATTCAGATGCAAAACCAAAGCTCTTGGGTTGGGTGTTCACATCTGTAATCCCAGCACTTTGGGAGGCTGAGGCGGGAGGATTGCTTGAGCCCAGGAGGTTATTTTTGTTGTTGTTGTTTGTTTCTTGAGTCAAGGTCTGGCTCTCTTGCCCAGGATGGAATGTAGTGCTGCAGCCTCCGCCTCCCTGGTTCAAGGCATCCTCGCACCTCAGCCTCCTGAGTAGGGGGATTACAGATGAGTGCCACAACGCCCAGATAATTTTTTTATTTTATTTTTTAGTAGAGGCAGGTTTTCTGCCACGTTGCCCAGGCTGGTCTCAAACTCCTGGCCTCAAGCAATCTTCCCACCTAGGCATCGCAAAGTGCTGGGATTACAGGCATGAGCCAACATGCCCGGCCAAGCCCAGGAGTTCAAGACCAGCCTGGGCAATGTATGAGACCCCATCTCTATAAAAACAAAACCCAAGCTCTTAACAGCTCACAAGTTCTGCAGGATCTGGGCTTTCCCCCACCCCCAACCCTCTGGCCTCCTCATCTCATACCATCATTTGAATGTGTCCCTTTCAATGGCAATTGAATCCTTCCAACCACTTTGCCTCCAGCCCCTGTGGCCTCCTTGCTCTTCTTCAAACATACCAACCATATTCTGGCCTTCAAGGGCACCTTGTCTACTTCAAGGACACCCTGAGACACACTTGGATAATTCTGACTTTTTTTTTTTTTGAGACAGAGTCTCACTTTTTCACCCAGGTTGGAGTGCAGTGGCGCAATCTCAGCTCGCTACAATCTTCGCCTCCTGGATTCAAGCAATTCTCCTGCCTCAGCCTCCCAAGTAGCTGCGACTACAGGCTCATGCCACCATGTCCAGCTAATTTTTGTATTTTTAGTAGAGATGGGGTTTCATCATATTGGCCAGGCTGGTCTCGAACTCCTGACTTTGTGATCCTCCTGCCTCGGCCTCCTAAAGTGCTGGGATTACAGGCGTGAGCCACCACACTTGGCCAGATAATTCTGACTTTTAGGCAATGTCAACCTAAATAACAGAGAGAAACTCTCTGAAAGAAAAGACGTTTATTTGGAAATAGAGGACTGCAATGGGAATGCACATACCATAATAAACTATGTGGGTATTCAGAGAGGTAAAGGAAGACAAAGGTTTTTAAAGGACAAAAATGAGGAGGATTACATAATTGTTTTGAAATAATTATCCTTGGCTACAAAGATCAATAACAAGGATAATGCTGGTCTGAAGTTGGACAGGCAGTCGCTGGGCAGATGTCCTTGCAAAAGTAATTTTTTGTGTGTTAAGGTTGCAGTGACCTTTGTGCAAGGTTGTGGTATTTGCAGTCTTTCGTGATGTTTTTGTTATCAGGCATACAAGCTGGAGAAGCCTCTCTGCATGCCCTTCCCCAGCTCTATTTGTCAGGGTTTTCTTAATATCAGTGACTCCATTTGGGGTTCTGACAATTTTCACAGCAAACTGGGCTAAGCGCCCTGAGTTAGAAACTGATCACAGGCCATGTATTTCTCTATTTGTCTACACGTTACAGACATGAAAGCTAAGGTTTAGAGAAAATAAAGAGTTTGCTCAAGATTACAGTTTTTCTGTTTTGTTTTGTTTTGTTTTGTTTTGTTGTTGTTTTTTAAATAGAGACCAGGTTTCACCTTGTTGGTCAGAGTGGTTTCGAGCTCCGGACCTCAGGTGATCCACTCAGCTTGGCCTCCTAAAGTGCTGGGATTACAGGCGTGAGCCACTGCACCTGGCCTTATTTTTTATTTTTTCAATAAATTATTTAAGATAAGGAGATAGGATCTTACTATGTTGCACAGGTTGGTCTGAAACTCCCGGGCTCAAGTGGTCCTCCCACCTTAGCCTCCCAAAGCGCTGGGATTACAGGAGTGAGGCACAGCGCCTGACCAGCAGCCCGAATTCTAGAACCCGGAGCTTTGTCACTTTTTTCTGGCTTTGACTTTAGCAAAAGTAGGCATCAGCAAAAGAGTCCTGCCTTCTGAGCACAAATTAAACACTCAGTTTCTTAAGGGTCTCTGCCCAATGCCATCTACCGTAATTTTTCTAATGTTACTCTCTCCTAATCTTCCCCACAACTAAAGAGATTTGAAAACGACCCTGTTCTGCCGGGCGGGTGCGATGGCTCACACCTGTAATTCCAGCACGTTGAGAGGCTGAGGTGGGCAGATCATGAGGTCAGGAGTTCAAGATCAGCCTGACTCACATGGTGAAACTCCGTTTCTACTAAAAATACAAAAATTAGCTGGGCGTGGTGACACATGTCTGTAATCCCAGCTACTCAAGAGGCTGAGGCAGAAGAATCACTTGAACCCAGGAGGCAGAAGTTTCAGTAAGCTGAGATCATGCCACTGCACTCCAGCCTGTTCAAAGACTTTGAGAACTCCCTTCCACTGGATGGTTATATCAGACCTATTTTTTGTCACTTGGTTAAAAGAAAAAGTGGTGTTTGGGACAGACCACAAATATAAAGATGTCCTTAGGACGGACAAACCATCATGCTGACCTTTAAAATATGTATGTTCTGTATAATTTACAGTTGTTTGTTCTGGAGGGATTTCTTCTCTTCCTTCCACATCTCCTAGCTGTGTATACAATAAAAAGGATGGGGCTGGACGTGTAAGACTTTTTTTTTTTTTTTTCCTCTGCTGTGTTTATCCACCCAAGCAAGTATTTTAAGTACTTTGTTTCCAGTATGCTATTCTGAGCCCATTACTCGGTAGGGTGATTAAAGATTGCTTTTGGCAAGAGAAGAGAAGACAGTATGTTTGTTACTTCCATGACTGTTAGCCTTTCCCAGGCAGTCTTCAAAGGGAAAAACATGAACACATGGCATACAAAATACATACTGGCTTCATAGTGGGAGCCCTGGAGAACGTCTGGCCCTTCACCTTTGCCTGAAATCTGAGCAGCTAGGACAGGAGGCGTGACAAAGATTCTTTCTAGGGCATCTTGGAGACCGCCCACCTCTCTGGGCTCCTCTGTCTCCCCCTTGCTTGTGTGTTCATGAATTCTTTCCCTTGGCTGGGGTCTTCTCGGGAACTTCTCTACTTTTCCACCAATATTTGGACGCAGTCGTGGACAGGACAGATGAGCTCTCTACTTTCTTTTATTATTATTATTTTGCAAGTAATAATAATAATAATAATAAAGATAGGAGTCTCACTAGGTAGCTGGTCTCGAACTCCTGGGCTCTAGCAATCCACCCACCTTGGCCTCCCAAAGTGCTCAGATTATAGGCATGAGCCACCATGCCTGGCCGAGCTCTCTACTTTCATGGAGGTTAAAGTTTAGTGCAGTGCAGAGACATTAATAGAATCAGACAGCTGGGCGCAATGGCTCATACCTGTAATCCTAGCACTTTGGGAGGTCAAGGCGGGCAGATCACCTGAGGTTAGGAGTTCAAAACCAGCCTGGCTAACATGGTGAAACCCCATCCCTACCCAAAATACAAACATTAGCTGGGCATGGTGGTGCGCATCTGTGGTCCCAGCTACTTGGGAGGCTAAGGCAGGAGAATCATTTGAACCTAGGAAGTAGAGGCTGCAGTGAGCCAAGATCGAGCCACTGCACTCCAGCCTGGGCAACAGTGAGACTCCGTCTCTACAAAAACAAACAAAAAAAAGGGAGTCGGGAGAAGAGAGATTATTCAAAGGGAAAGAAGATGGGGTAACCTAAACCCACAGAACAAGGGCAAGAATAGCAGGAGATGTAAACAGGGGCCAGAGAGGTCGAGGGAACACCTAGTAACCACTCCTCATAGGTGATACATGTTATTTAGTTAAAATGGGAGTGGAAGGAAGAATCTTTTCCTTGTGGAATAGAAGCCAATCCCTGCTTTCTTATCTTAACAGCTAGGTGGCCTTTGGGCAAGACATTTAACAGCTCTAAACCTCCACTTCCTCGTCTATCAAATGGGCATCCATAATCCTACTTTACAAGATTTGTGGCGTGTAGTGGGAGCACATTGTTAGCTCCCTTCTTTGTTCCCAATTGTCTTTGATGAGTTCGACGTTTCTTGCCTCATTCAGCATCTTGGGAGACCCCCAGGAAGCCAGAAATAAACAAATAAATAACTTCCATCATGGTATGTGCTTATATGCTTGCTTGCTTGTTGGAATAAATGCCCAAGACCTGTCTCTCTAGCCTGGGGGCCTAATTCCTTGCAAGGTTGTCGTAATCCCTTATCCTCCATCCTTCGAATTGGATGGAGTCTCCTTGAAGTCACCAGCTGACCTCTCCTGGGGTCTTGGGAAAATTAGCATCTCACTGGCCTATCTTCCAGACTATTGTGACAAGCAGATGAGATCAATAGTGTGTAAGGCTCACAAGCCAAACACTCCGGTTCCCCTCCCTGGGCTGGAAAAAAATCTGCCCTGATCTAGGCAGAGTTACAAATTGCACAAATGCATTTTCCCTGAATGCTCTCCTTTCAGTCAAGGGCCTCTTGGATTCAAAATGGCATCTGCAAGTTCAGGCATGTCCAGACTGCTTAACATGTCTCTGAGTCTTTCTCTTCTGGAGCCAAGTGGGCAACTTCAGAAACTCCAGCCGCTTGCATGGAGTGAAGGCAGTGGCTGCTGCAGCCCACCCGCTTCCTTTGCACCAAGGTCTCTTGGGTTTGGGGACCGTGCTTGGTTCTTGTATATGCCTCTCTCTGTTTCATTTCACCACAGTCCTGCAAGAGAGGGACTACAAGCCTTCCCATTTTTACAGAGATCAACTGAGAGCTTCAGTAACCAGCCTGAAGTCTCCATCTTGATTGACATGGAAGAACAGAATTCCCGGGTCTTTCCTTTTCAATGGTGCCTCGATGACCAGTTAGCTCGCCCGCTTCCTTCCCCAAAATTAGATTACCTGGGTCCCAGGGAAGCACTCTGGAAATTGTCAGGTCAGATGGGGGTCTCAAGGTGGGGCTTTCTGCTCCAAATGCTGAATTTGGATTTCTGGAGACTCCCAGGCTACAGCTAACTAGTATCTCCCTCATTCCAGCTTTCTTTCAACCACGCGGCCAACCCCACTTCAGCTCTAGAAGGTGTAATGACAATAATCATCCTAATTGGAACCATTTATTAGGCACCTGCCAAGCACTAGGCAGAGAGCTAAGTAACATGTATTTTCTCATTTAATGAAGTTAGGAATCCTACAAAATGACTACTAGCGTTATCATCCCCATTCTACAGATGAGAAAAACGAGGCTCAGAGAGGAAGAAGTCTTCACGCAAGTTTCCAAATAGGTAATTGGCAGAGCCAAATCTAAAATTCGGTCTGGCTGACCCCAAGCTCTCAACCACCTGCTCACTGCCTGCTTTTCAGGCTCCACACTTTTACTAAGGTCTCTGCTCAGAAAGATTGCACCAAGCCAAGCATGGTAGTGTGTACCTGTGGTCCCAGCTACTCAGGAGGCTAAGGTGGGAGGATTGCTTGAGCCCAGGAGTTCAAGGCTGAAGTGCGCTATGATTGTGTTACTCTACTGCAGCATGGGAGACAGAAAGAGACCCCTATCCTGAAGGAAGGAAGGAGGGAAGGAAGGAAGGAAGGAAGGAAGGAAGGAAGGAAGGAAGGAAGGAAGGGAAAGAAAGAAAGAAAGAAAGAAAGAAAGAAAGAAAGAGAGAGAGAGAGAGAGAGAGAGAAAGAGAGAGAGAGAGAGAAAGGAAGGAAGGGAGGAAGGAAGGAGGGAAGGAGGGAGGGAGGCAGGGAAGAAGGAAGGAAAGAGCGAGGGAAAGAAGGAAAGGAGAAAAACTGCACCAAAGTTTGGTAAAATCCTGCCCTTCCTTACTCTGAGGACCTGCCCAGCCTTCCATGGTTCTTCCGCCTCCACCTCAAGGCCTCAGTTTCCCCATTTGTGGAATAGGGAACTGGACTGGATGAGCTCCGAGGTCCAGCTCAAACTCTGACACCTGCACCCCCACATGGAAACAGCCCCCTTGTCCTCAGCCCTGTCCCTGACCTGTATCCCCCCCACGATCTTTCTCTCCCCATATGGAAAATGGGTAAGAGCCTCAGCAATTCCCTGTTCCACTCCCTGACTTCAAGGTGGAAGAGGAAAGTGTCGCAGTCACAGGTGAGCTCCTTGTGTCCTGGCACTAATGCACTCTGGGCTCCCCTTCCGGCTACTCACATTCTGGGAGCCTAACTTGGCCATTTCCCTCTGGAATCTGCCCTCATTTGACTAGCAGGAGAGTCTACTTCCCTAAGGTTGGAATCAAGGTCAGGCCTTGCAGGAATTCAGCCCCACCTTGACTGTGAGCTTCAAGAACTCTGTCTTTTTAAAATCATCACAATTATATCATTATCAAAGTTGTCCTTTGAACAAGGACCCCAGATTCTTTACCCAGAGGGCTTCTTCATTTGTGAAGGAATAATTCAGCACAGGTCTTCAGGCCTACATTCACAGTTCCAACGGCCCAGAACTCTGGAAAGTGGCAGTTATTTCCATAATGAGTTTACTGGCAAACCTGACCTCCTTTGAATTTACTTTTTAAATAAAAAATAAAAATTGGCCAGGCACCGGTGGTGGCTCACGCCTGTAATCCCAACATTTTGGGAGGTCCGAGGCTGGGGGATCACTTGAGGTCAGGAGTTTGAGACCAGCCTGGGCAACATGGTGAAACACTGTCTCTAGTAAAAATGCAAAAATTAGCCAGGCTGGGTGGCACACGCCTGTAATCGCGGCTACTTGGGATACTGAGGCAGAAGAACAGCTTGAACCTGGGAAACGGAGGTTACACTCCACCTAGATCATGCCACTACACCCTTGCCTGGGCAACAAACAGAGCGAGACCCTTTATCAAAAATGAACAAATAAATAAAAATTGCATATATTTATGAGGTACAGCAGGATGTTTTAGAAAAGTCTTTTTTTGTTTTGTTTTGTTTGTTTTGGAGGTTTTGTTGTTGTTTTGAGACAGGGTCTTGTTCTGTCGCCCAGGCTGGAACACAGTGGCACCCTCATGGCTCACTGCTACCCCCACCTCCCAGGCTTAAGTGATCCTCCCACTTCAGCCTCCCAAGTAGCTGAGGCACCTACCACTACATCCAGCTTTTTTTTTTTTTTTTTTTTTTTGGTAGAAACGGTGTCTGGCTATATTGCCCAGGCTGGTCTCAAACTCCTGGGCTAAAGCAATCCTCCCCATCGGCCTCCCAAAGTGCTGGGATTATAGGCATGAGCCACTGTGCCCAGCCAGAACTATGTCTTTTTTTTTTTTTTTTTAAGACGGGGTTTCACCATGTTGGTCAGGCTGGTCGTCAACTCCCGATCTCAGGTGATCCTTCCGCCTTGGCCTCCAAAGTTCTTGGATTACAGGCATGAGCCACCGCACCTGGCCAGAACTATGTCTTTAAAGCCAGAGACGCCAGGCACGGTGGTTCACGCCTATAATCCCACACTTTGGGAGGCCAAGGTGGGTGAATCACGAGGCAGGTGATCACAAGGTCAGAAGTTCAAGACCAGCCTGGCCAAGATGGTGAAACCCCATCTCTACTAAAAAAACAAAATTAATCAGGTGTGGTGGCAGGTGGTTGTAATCCCAGCTACTCGGGAGGCTGAGGCAGAGAATCGCTTGAATCCAGGAGGCGGAGGTTGCAGTGAGCTGAGATTGCACCACTGCAATCTGGGTGACAGAGTGAAACTCAAAAGCAGGAAGGAAGGAAGGAAGGAAGGAAGGAAGGAAGGAAGGAAGGAAGGAAGGAAGGAAGGAAGGAAGAATGGAAGGAAGAAGGAAGGAAGGAAGGAAGGAAGGAAGGAAGGAAGGGAGGGAGGGAGGGAGGGAGGGAGGGAGGGAGGAAGGAAGAGAAAGGGAAGGGAAGGCAAGCCAGCCAGAGAGAGCTAGGTTTGAATTCCAGTTCTGCCATCAACCGTCTGCATTTTCTTTATACCTATGGGAGACACTCACGGGATTCAACACTTACGAAGGTCCTACTGTGTGCTGGGAGCTGTGTTACGGGGCACAGTGCTAAATAGAGAAACCGTGCTCCCGCTATCTTGGAGCTTCCTTCCTCATTGGAAGAGTTGGGAGAGCGGAGGCAGATGGCAGGCAAATTCACAGGAGATTTTCAGAGGTAAATAAGACACAGTAAAGGAAATGGTGAGGGACAGGGACACCTTCTGATATGGCGTTCAGCACAGCTCTTTGTACAGAGAGGACATCTGAGGAGAGACTTGGTCGTGGAGTCCACTGTAGGAAGGGCTGAGGAAAGAGCACCAGGCGGAGGGAAGAGCCAAGATGCCTTTTCCACTTAAAGATCAGAACCAGGTGCAGTGTGGCTGCAGGGGCGTGAACTAGAGGCTTTACAGGACACAGATCAAAGTTTAGATGAATAATTAAAATTTTTTAAAAATTCAAAAATGAGAAAACAAAGTTTGGGTTTTATTTCAATGCCATGTGAGGCCACTGGAGGATTTTAAAAGCTGTGTTCATGTTTTGAATCATAAAAGCAAATGGTTGGAAGAAACTGACAAACGTTCTCCCACGTGGCGATCTCAGTTTGCATTCCCGCCAGTGGAGTTGGAACCTTCCCGTTGCTCCCATTTTCCTCAACACTTGGAATGACCAGTCTTTACTTTCAGCCACTGCCGTGGTATCACGTTAGGAGTGGTACTGCACTGTGGTTTTAATTTTTGTTTTCCTCATTGATGTAGAGTTTTTTTAAGGTGCTCTTTGACTATTCACATAGCTCCTTCTCTGAAGTGTCTTGAAAATTCCTTTGCCCATTTATTTTATTTTACTTTATTTTTTGAGGCAGGGTCTCACTCTGCACTCATGCTGGAATGCAGTGGTGTGATCTCGGCTCACTGCCTCCTAGACTCAAGTGATCTCCCCACTTCAGCTTCTTTAGAGCTGGGACCTCAGGTGCACGCCACCACACCCACCTACGTTTTTTAATTTCGTAAAGACAGGCTTTGACTATATTACCCAGGCTGGTCTCAAAGTCCAGGGCTCAAGCAGCCCTCCCAAGTGAGCCACCACATCTGGCTCACACCTGTAATCCCAGCCTTGGACTCCAAAAGCGCTAAATTACAAGCGTGAGCCACCACACCTGGCCACCCGCTCCCATCGATTTATTTATTTATTTATTTGAGACAGATTTTTGCTCTGTTGCCCAGGCTGAAGTGCAGTGGCATGGGTTCAAGAGATTTCTCTACCTGAGGCTCACAAGTAGCTGGGATTACAAGCACAGTCCATCACACCCAGTTAATTTTAGTAGAGATGGGGTTTCACCGTGATGACCAGGCTGGTCTTGAACTCCTGGCCTCCAGTGATCCACCCACCTGGGACTCCCAAAGTGCTGGGATTACAGGCTTGAGCCACTGCACCCAGTCAGCCCCCATTTTTTTAATTGGGTCATTTATCTTCTGCTTAGTGACACACAGAAGCCCTTTTAATATTGTGATACGTAGCTTCTGTCAAATATGATTTACAAATAGTGTCTCCTAGACTGTGACTTGCCTTTTCATTTTCTTTAACAGGGCCTCTCAAAGAACAGAAGTTTTACATCTTGATAAAGTCATTTATTTTTACTTTGTGGTTTATACTTTTCTTGCACTAACTAAGAAATCTTCTCTAGCCCAAGGTCACAATAATTTTCTAGTATATTTTCTTCTAGAAGTTACATTGTTTTAGCTCTTAAATTGCTCATATTGGGATAAAAAGTTAAACATATACTTACCATATATCTTGGCAATTTCACTGTTTAGTATCTACCCAGCAAGAAAATCATATGTCCACAAAAAGGCTTACATTTTTTTTTTTTTAATTAGAGACAGGGTCTTACTCTGCAGTGAGTTATGATTGCACTTCACTCCACACTGCATTGCCCAATGTGCAGCGGCGTAATCACAGCTCACAGTAGCCTCGAACTTCTAGGCTCAGGTGATCCTCCCACCTCAGCCTCCCAAGTAGCTGGGACTCCCAGCACACACCAAAAATGAAGTTTTTTTTCATTTTTTTGGTAGAGATGGGATCTTGCTATGTTGACTGGGCTGGCCTCAAGCGACTCTGCCTCAGCCTCCCAAAGTGCTGGGATTACAGGTATGGCCACCGAGATTGGTCAGGGCTTACACTTGAATGTTCCTACCAGCATAAGAGGAAAGGGGAAATAAATGTCCATCCACAGGTCAACAACTGTACTGTCGTACTCTCCTATAATGGAAATGCTACACATCAATAAAAAGAAACCATGGATCCCTGCAACAGCATGAAAGCTGAGTTCAAAAACATCATGCTGAACCAAAAATAATGCCAGATATAAACATGTTTCTACTGGGCAATTTCATTGCTGTGAAAGGATAGAAATGATCGTTCTCACCTACAGTGACAAAAGTCAGATCAATGGTCATCAGAAGCCAGAGGGAATGGGTGGGGGCGGGAAGGTGGCTGGGGAGTATGGAGGGGAAGTTTTAGAGAGTGAAGAATGTTCTATATCTTGATTGTGTTGGTGGTTACATAACACTGTTTCGATAAACATATCGTCGGGTAGGATTTGATTTTAAATGTAGGATTTACATTTAAAATGTATTGAACTGTACACTCACAATTGGTGTCCTTTATTTTGTGTAAGTTACATTTCTCCATAAAGCGGAATTAAAAAAATAATAAAACACATGTTGGGGAAGAATAGGTGCAGGGTGAGGACAGGATCATCCGGGTGGAGGCAGAGGGGAGGCTGGTCCAGGGAAGCAACAGGGAATGGTAATTACTGTTGTTGTTTTTCTGCCTAGTTTTCCCCTTGAGCCAGGGACAGGCTCTCATTTGTAGTTGCACTGATCATTTCCCTTACCCCACAGCCTGCCTTCTTCTCTCCTGAGTCATCCCTCAAGGTTATATGGTAGGGAACAAAGGCTTTGACTTACGCTGGACATCTCCAAGGGCTGACGCACAGGAAACCATGTCACCGGCTAAGGTGACGTGGAGAAATCCTGTGATGCCACCCCCAGGCTCCCGAACACTCTGTCCTCTCACCCAGCCACCATCTCTCCTTTCTGAACCGCCTCCTAGAGCCTAGGTCCAGCGCAGTGACGATGGCTGATAAGATCTGAGAGTAAGACACCTTCTTAGAGGACTATGTCTGTCTCCCAAGGTTGCCATGATAATGTATAGGAAATTCACAAATCGGGTGACTTAAAACAAGAGAAGTGAATCCTCTTGCGGTTCTGGAGTTCAGAAGTCAGAAATCAAGGTGTTCACTGGGTTGGTTTCTATTTTGAGGCTCTCAGGGAGAATCTATTCCTTGCTTCCCTCCTGGTTCTGGTGGCTACTGGCAATCCTTGGACTTCTTCAGCTTTGTGGATGAGAGTGACTCCAATCTCTGCCTCCATCTTCACATGGTGTTCTCTCTGTATACCTCTGTGTCCATTTCTCTTTTAAGAATGCTGGTGCTGGACGCGGTGGCTCATGCCTATAATCTCAGCACTTGAGGAGGTCAAGGTGGGTGGATCACTTGAGGTCAGGTGTTCTAGACCAGCCTGGCCAATATGGTGAAATTCTGTCTTTACTAAAAATACAAAAATTAGTTGAGTGTGGTGGTGTGCACCTGTAGTCCCTGCTACTCAGGAGGCAGAGGCAGGAGAATTGCTTGAATCTGCGAGGCGGAGGTTGCAGTGAGCTGAGATCATGCCACTCCACTCCAGTCTGGGTAACAGAGTGAGACTCCCACTCAAAACAAAAAACAACAGGCCAGGCGTGGTGGCTCACGCCTGTAATCCCAGCTCTTTGGGAGGTTGAGGCAGACGGATTACCTGAGGTTAGGAGTTCAGGACTAGCCTGGCCAACATGGTGAAACCCCCGTCTCTAAAAAAAACCAATAAATTCAAAAAAACAAGAAACATAGAATGACAGTCCTTAGATTAGAAGCCACTCTAATCCTCCTATTGAGCACTTACAGTATACCAGGAACCATGCTGAGATTTGCTCACGCATCTCTCATTTAAACTTCACAATGACTTCAAACAAATGAGGAAACTGAGACTCAGAGACCTAAGTAATGGGTGCCCCCACAACCATTCAGTCCCCTGAACATCTCTTAATGACCTGCCTTAATTACGTCTGCAAATACCCTATTTTCAAATAAGGTGACATTCACAGGTATACAGGTTAGGACTTAAACTTTGTTTTCTTTTTCTTTTTTTGTTGTTTTATTTTTTCTTTTAGACAGAGTCTTGCCAGGCTGGAGTGCAATGGCGCAACCTCAGTTCACTGCAACCTCCACCTCCTGGGTTCAAACGATTCTCCTGCCTCAGCCTCCCAAGTAGTGGGATTACAGGCACCTGCCACCATGCCCAGCTCATTTTTGTATTTTTAGTAGAGATGGGATTTCACCATGTTGGCCAGGCTGGTCTCAAACTCCTGACTTCAAGTAATCTACCCGCCTTGGTCTCCCAAAGTGCTGAGATTACAGGCATGAGCCACCGAGCCCAGTCTGAACATAAATATATATATTTTTTCTTTATTATTATTATTATTTAAGACGGGGTTTCACCATGTTGGTCAGGTTGGTCTTGAACTCCCGACCTCAGGTGATCCACCCACCTTGGCCTCCAAAGTGCTTGGATTACAGGCGTGAGCCACCACGCCTGGCCTGAACATATATTTTTGAGAGACACAATTGAACACAGTACAGAGACCTTATTTTCCTCTGACCAAAAAGAAGCCTCCCGGGGTCCAGCTGGCTGCAGAATAGGAAGAGAAAATGATGCTGGTCGTTTCACTGTCCTTCTCTGGGCCTCAGTTTTACCATTTGTTAAATAAAAATTAAATTACTGAACTTTTGAGATGCAATGGATGTGGTTAGCATTTATTGAGCACCTACAATGTACCAGGAACCATGCTGAGCCCTGTACACACATCATCTCATTTAAGCCTCATGATGACTTCAAACAAATGAGGAAACTGAGGTTCAGAGGTTTAAGTACCGGGTGCCCCCACATCCATTCAATCTCTTGAACATCTCTCAATGGTCTGCCTCTCTGTGTTCCATTTTCCAGTATAAGTGTCATTATTTCTTGCTTGGATTCTAAAAGGGACCTCCTCAGTTTTTCCCTCACCTAAATCTATCTCTTAAACCAGAAAAAGTTTTTGTTAATAAAATTCTCTTTCATAAAATTCCTCAATGCCTCCCCATGGCCCTTGAAATCAAGCTGAAATTCACAGCAAGGCTCTCAGGCTCTATGTGATCTAAGCCCAGCCAAACTCCATCCTCATCTCACCCTGCCCCCTTCTCCAGGATGATGCTTAACTCATCCTTCAGAAGTTAGCTTAGATGGCCAGGTGTGGTGGCTCATGCTTGTAAACTCAGCACTTTGGGAGGCCAAGGTGGGAGGATCACTTGAGGCCAGGAGTTTGAGACTAGCCTGACCAACATGGTGAAAACCCATCTCTACTAAAAATACAAAAGTTAGCCAGGTGTGGTGGCGGGTATCTGTAATCTCAGCTACTCAGGAGGCTGAGGCAGGAGAATCACTTTAACTCAGAGGATGGAGGTTGCAGTGAGCTAAAATTGCACCACTGCACTCCAGCCTGGGCAACAGAGTGAGGCTATCCAACAACTACAACAACAACAAATCAGCTTTGATACCACTTCCCTCAAGAAGTCTTCCTTGACTGCCCCTCAGGTGTAAGTCGGGTCCCCCTACTCAGTATTCCAAGAACACTCTTCCTGTTATCACAGCACTCAGCACAGTGTGGTTTTGTTGCCTGTTAACTTGTCTATCTCCCCCAGATGGCAGTGGGTATGCACAGAGATTCACACATTGCATTTCATATTTACCAAATGCCCTGAACCATTTATCACAAGTACATGGAGAAAGCCAGGATTGAAAGCCATTGCTGGGTGACTCCAGGGACTGTGTTCTGTCTACTGTTCCACACAGATGTTGCTGGAGACACAAGAATCTGTCTAGACTATCTAGCCCCAGAGGGGCTAGGCCTAAATGTGCAGGGGCTTAGAATAGCAAACACATGCATCCATTTTCCAAACCCACATCCATGGTAGACATTACTAATGGATCACCACATTTCTCCTCATTGATCCCAGGCTCAACAGAGGGCCCCAGCCAGTCTCCATCAGTTAATCCAAATTTACACCTAAGAGACAGGCTGGGTAGCACATGCTTATAATCCCAGCTAGCTACTTGGGAGGCTGAGGCAGGATTATCACTTGAGCCCAGGAGTTTGAGACCAGCCTGGGTAACATAATGAGATCCTGTTACTACAAAATTAAAATTAAAAAAAAATTAGCCAGGCAAATTGTTGTTGTTTTTTTTAAACTTCAGACAGGGTTTCAGCTTGCACCTGACATGAGGTCTGTTTACCATTGTTATCTCTTGCCCAATGACCCTGTTTTGTGGACCAGAAAATATGAAGTTCTGGCTTTCCCAATATCACGTGCAAGTTCACGTGAAAGCAGAGTTCTCCATTCCCAGTTTTGTGCAATTTCACCACCCCTCCTGGCATCTGGAGACAAGCTTCTCATGCTATGTGGTCAGCCTACCCTCAGGACATCTAGAGAAAGAAGCTTTCTTGTGAAACTGGGCCAGTAAACTCATGAAAGACTCTGAGGACAAGAACACCTTCTAGAATGACTCAGGGGACCTCCTGAAGTTTCCTGGAGGCAGGCCAAATATGGAGACTCATGCCTGTAAGCCCCAAACTTTGGGAGGCTGAGGTGGGAGGATCATTTGAGCTTAGGAGGTTGAGACCCGCCTGGAAAACATCACAAGACCCCATCTCTATGAAAAATAAAAAATTATTCAAGAGTGGTGGGTGCCCCTGTAGTTCCAGCTACTCAAGAGGCTGGGATGGGAAAGTCACTTGAGCCTGGGAAGTGGAGAGACCCAGGCAATAAAAATAAATAAATAAATAAATATAATTTAAAAAATAAAATGGCTGGGTGTGGTGGTGGCTCACTCCTGTTATCCCGGCACTTTGGGAGGCTGAGGTGGGAGGATATCTGAGGTCAGGAGTTCGAGACCAGCCTGGCCAACATGGCGAAACCCTATCTCTACTAAAAATACAAAAATTAGCCAAGTGTGGTGGCACGTGCCTATGATCTCAGCTCCTCAGGAGGCTGAGGCAGGAGAATCACTTGAAACCAGGAGGTGAAGGCTACAGTGAGCCAAGATCACGCCACCGCACTCCAGCCTGGGCAACAGAGTGAGACCCTGTCTAGGAAAAAAAAAAAAAAATATATATATATATATATATATATATATATATATATATATATATATTTTAAGCTAAGAAACCAACATTGGGCTGGATGCGGTGGCTCATGCCTTTAAGCCCAGCACTTTGAGAGACTGAGGTGGGCGGTTCACCTGAGGTCAGGCGTTTGAGACCAGCCTAACTAACATGGTGAAACCCTGTCTGTACTAGAAATACAAAAATTAGCTAGGCGTAGTGGCGGGCGCCTGTAATCTCAGCTACTTGGGCGGCTGAGGCAGGAGAATTGTTTGAACCCGGGAGGCAGAGGATGCAGTGTGCTGAGATCACACCGTTGCACTCCAGCTAGGGCAATGCTTCGAGACTCCGTATCAAAAAAAAAAAAAAAAAAAAAATCGAGAAACCAACACTGGTTCATTACTCTTAAATAAACGCTAGACATTCAGATTTCACCCATTTTTCTGGCCCAGGATCCCGTCTGGAGAACCACGTTGCCTTGAGCACATTCTCTTTTTAGTAACTGCAATTCCTGGATTGCTCCCTTTCTCCTGGCATCTAGTTTCTTCTCTCACTCAGAAATGAATTTGTCTTTTGTTTTGCTTTGTTCGAGCTCATCCCCTCTCCCCCATTTTACCAATTACAGTTTAGGGAAAAGTTTCACCTGATTGTATCTAATATTGTCCACAGCCCTGGTTCACCACATTCATTTTTCCTCTTTCTATTTTAAAGTCTAGTTCACATCATCAAAATGGCCACTAGCACGTCCTGAAAAACTTGGCAACACATTTTACTGTACTTTAAAAAAAAAAGTTCTGCCTTTTTTCCCCCATTCCCCCACCCCAAACTTCGTTTGTTCTTTTATGACTAAGGATATTTATCTCCTGCTTGCTTTAGAAGTTTATGAGCTGCTTTTCCTTTGAATTCCAGGCCAAGGTCAGTCTTCCTTTTGTCATGATGTCACGGCCTGTTGCCGTGGTTACCCCTGTGACATCATCAGACCAATCCGGGCCAGGGGAGAGGGGCTTTGAACCCATTTCTTTCATCTGTCTTTGTGAGGGTAGTGTTGCCGCCTTTTGAAAAAGTTTTCAGAATGGCGAGACACAAAAAGGGAAGACTTCACAAGAAGATTTACTGCCCCCCAAAATTCCACAGACCCCTAAAAGTCAGGCCACAATCAAAGCTGCAGACTTCTGAAGGGAAAAAGCTAAAGGAATAAACGCATTTCCAAAAACCAGAATCCTGTATCTGTAAAAAGACCACCAGTACACCACAAGAAGAAACACACACACACACACACACACACA